>NW_019154101.1:21022846-21045263 GCF_002288905.1 Enhydra lutris kenyoni
AAAAAAAAAAAAAGATTCTCTCTTTTCCTCTGCCCCTTCTGCTTGTGCTCCTTCCTTCTCTCTCTCAAGTAAATAAACACATCTTTTTAAAAACTAGGTGAATTGGACATCATCAAAATAAAAACACTTATGCCTTAAAGGATACCATCGAGAAAGTGAAATGACAACCTATGGAATGGGAAAAAATATTTGCAAATTGTATATCTAATAAAGACTTTCATCAAGAATATATAAAGAACACTTACAATTTAATAACATAAAGATGAAGTAAACAATGGGCAAAGAATCTGAATTGACATTTCTCTAAAGAAGATATACAAATGGCCTAGAAGCTCATGAAAAGATGCTCAACATTAGCCACTAGGGAAATGCAAATAAAAAGTACAATGAAATATCACTTCATACTGACTAAGATGGCTAAAATAAAAAAAGATAGTATCAAGTGTTGGAGAGGAGTTGAAGAAAAGTAAGACTCTCATATATTGTTGCTGGGAATGTAAAAAGGTATACTTACTTTGAAAAATTATCTAGAAGGTTTTAGAAATATTAAAGAGTTGCCATGTGACCATCATGCCATCAAGAGAAATGAAGCATATGTTCAAATACTTATACATGACTATTCATAGTGGTATTATTCAAAATAGCCAAAAAGTGGAAATATAAATGTCTCTACATCAACTGAAGAATTAATTAATAAAATGCAGTATATCATACTAAGAGAAAATATCCTTACACCATGGAATATTTTCAGCCAAATAGTTTTTTATTTTGCTGGAAAAGATAAAATTATGGGAATAAAAAGATCAGTGGTTGTCAGAGGTTTGTGAGAAGAAAGGATGAACAAGTACAACATGGGAATTTTTAAGGCAATGAAACTATTCTATATTAGAACGTAGTAGTGGATATATCTATCATAATACATCTATCAAGACCTATAGAATCTACAATACAAAAAGTGAACCCTAATGTAAATTATGGACCTTAGTTAATACAAATATATCAATAATGATTTATCAATTTTAACAAATGCCCCATACCAATGCAAGTTGCTAGTAATAGGGAAAACTTTGTGTGTGGGGAATTAGAGAGACAGTGTATGGGAACTTACTGTACTTTTGACTCAATTTTTCTTTGAAATTAAAATTGCTATAAAAGTAAATTCTCTTAATTGTAAGAAAAGGAATGAAGTGATGATGCATGCTATAACATGAATGAGCCTTGAAAACATTATTCTTAGTTAAAAAAGCCAGTCATAAATGTCACCACATATTGAATGGATATCATTTGTATGAAATGTCTAGAATAGGTAAATATAGAAACTAGATTGGTGGTTGTCAAGGCTTGAAGGAGGGGTGGGTGGTTGAGAGAAATAGGAGTGATTATTAATGGGTGTGGGGTTTCTTCTTGGAGTGACAAAAGCGTTCTAAAATTGATTGTGGTGATGATTGTTTACTTCTGTACATACTAAAAAATAGCACACTTTAAATGGTTAAATTTTATGGTATATGAATTATATATCAATAAATCCATTTAAAAATGTAACAGTAGTCAACTGCCTGCATAAATTCTTTTGTCTGTATTGCATGCAGCAAAGCTAAAGATTTCTTCTGTCAGGCACTTTTTGTCCTTACCACTATCTGAAAATCCAGAATAAATTCCAGCAAAACTTATGCATACTTCACTTTTCCCCCCTTTACTCTCTTTTTAATTACATCCACTTGCAAGTGAAAAATCCCTCTATATGATTTGAAAGCATTTTGAATGTAAAGTTTATCAAATACTGTGCCAGGAAGTTTCTGAATCATAAGAGAATGACTATGATAGTTTAAGTCATTTGTTGACCATCTCTTGAAGGAAATGAATCAGTTTCACAGTGAAAATAGACTGGGGGGAGACTTGAAGAGGAACATCTCTTGGGATCATCCAGGCAAATCAGCTGTAGCTTTAGCCTGCTAAATTCTTGAAATTTGGATCCTGCGAAGAAAACAATTGTCTATACACTAGTACTGTGTTTTTGTTTTGGTAACCGCTTTATTGAGATAGAGTTAGCATTAACTTAATAAAAGGAGAGAGAAAGAAAGAGAAGGAGGAGTAGGAGGAGAAGCCAGGCAGAGTTCATAAGTTCAATGGTTAGAAAGAGGGAAAATGTCCTAGTATGAAGCCAAAGTGATGAATATTGAAGGGATCATAAGAGTAGAAGTTTAGGAGATAGTGGGTGGCAGGTGCTGTTTGAAGTACCTGAGTCAACAGGAGTCAAGAGAATTGCTACGTGGGATTCTTATAAGATGTTTAATGGTCCTGGGCTTACAGGGAGAAATTAAAGGCATTACCCTGAGATACATTGGAGTTAATGAATTAGAATAGATTTTAAGCAAATCTGTAATAAAATATCTTCTTTTTTATTTATGATTTTTATTCAGTTGAACCATGAAAAAAAGAAATAACGCGATCCTGGCTGTAGATGAGTCTACCAAATTTGAAATAGTAGACTGAGTTGATAAATGAGAATTAGTATTTATAGTCATTGATTAAAATTTATGTTTCACAATCTTTATTTTTTAAATACAGCTATAACATTATGATTATGTCCCCCAGATATGTCTTTGCTACTGATTCTCATGGTTAAATCCAAAGTCTTCCAAAGGTATTGACTATACTTGGGTTTTTGGGATGGAATAAAGTTTCTAATAATGTTTAAGTTTGGTAAGTTTCCAAATAGCCCTTTTTATGTTCCATTTTGAATATGTCATTCACAAGCTAATTATGATTAGTTTTTTATTTCTCAGTAATCCTTACTGACGAGGGTTGAGAAGGCTATAAACATTTCATATAGACAAGACTGAGACCAGTTGTTGACAATAAGATTTTGATTAGAAATAAGAGGAGTCTATGGAACAGAACTGGTGAAAATCTTCTAGTTAGAAAAAGATAACCTTCACTTCCTCTCAGCCTTCTCAACCCACCAGCCCAAGCTCTGGATACATATGGCTCAGGGGAAATTATGTTGGTCATTAAGAAAATTTGGAAATGTTGTTTTTGACATGGTCTAGTGAATCCACCTCATGTAAGTTCATAAATGATATGTTAGTCTATAAGCCTATTTGTCTAAAAATAGAAGGAAAATTATCCCTCTACATATATGCTGAAACTTATAAATGCTGCAATGTATTTTAAAATCCAAGGGTTCCTGGGTGGCTCAGTGGGTTAAAGCCTCTGCCTTCAGCTCAGGTCATGATCCTAGGGTTCTGAGATTGAGCCCCACATTGGGTTCTCTACTCAGCAGGGATCCTGCTTCCTCCTCTCTCTCTGTCTGCCTCTCTGCCTACTTGTGATCTCTGTCTGTCATATAAATAAATAAAATTAAAAAAAAAACATCAGTATTTCCAGGAAATTTTCACATACATATACATCCTTAGAAAAATCATCTATGGTAAAATAACTTATCAATTTCCAATAAAGTCTAGATAAGGTGATGGCAGCTCTATCACCCTTTATATCTCTAAAAATAATTATGTCAACTCTTTGGTTTTTAGATTACATGGAGATCCAGAGACATGAATTAAAAACCAACAGCATTTGCCTTGGCAAAGGATTACAAATATCAAGACAGATGACATCCTTTTTACAAGGAAGTTGACTCAGGATGAGAGGGAATATATTCTTAGTGTAGGAAACTCTTAAATATCAGTCCTCTAATATTGAAATTAGAATGGCTAATGCAATTTTATCTCTGCCAAACACTTTTTTTCCCCTTTCACAGTTAGAAAGCAAAAGTTTTTACATTTAGGGAAGGAATAAAATTCTTTGGTAGATAAAATACAAATTTCATGTACCAAAAAGCAATTATTCACTCAGTTCAATTTTAATGAGCATTTCCTATGTTCCAGGCACTGCTCTCAGATCAAGAATAAATATAAAAAACAAGGCTCTTGGGGCAACTTTAAGTGTGTCTGCTCTCAATTCAGGTCATGATCTCAGGGTCCTGGGATTGAACCCTGCGTTGGGCTCCCTGATCAGTGAAGAGTCTGCTTGTTCCTCTCCCTCTGCCTCTCTCTACCCCCCACCCCCACTTGTGCTCTCTCTCTTTTTGCCTCAAATAAACAAAATCTTGAAAAAAACAAACATAAACAAAAACAAAAAAATCCCACCAAGCCTCTTGTCCTTAATAGAGTTATAAAGGGGAGGACCATGGTGGCTCAGTTGGTTAAGAGCTTGCCTTCAGCTCGGATCATGGTCTCTGGGTCCTGGGTGCAAGCCCTGCATCAGACTCAGGAGTCTGCTTCTCTCTCTTTGTCTATCTCTCTCCCTATCCTCCCTGCCCATCTTCCTCTCCCCACCACTTATTCTTTCTCTCTCTCAAGTAAATAAGTAAAATCTTCAAAAAAATAATTTTAGGGGAAGACAGATGATAAATAACAAATGAATAAAACAAGAAAAATGTTAGATGGGGTATTAGTTTTCTATTGCCAGTATAACAAATTGTCACAAACCTAGTAACTTAACATAAACTTGTAGTTTGTCTTGTAGTGTCTTGTAGTGTCTTGTAGTTGTAGAAGTCAGAAATCTGAAACAGATTTCATTGGGCTGGAATCAAGTATCAGCTAAATTGTGTTTCCTCTGGGATATCTAGGAGAGAATCCAGCTTCTACATATCCCCTGCATTCTTTGACTTGTGACTCCTTCTCCATTTTCGAAATATAATACTTCTGCTCCTATCATAATATCTCCTTTCTCTGACCCTAAACCTCTTGCTTCTTTCTAATAGGATCTTTGTGATTGTATAGGGCCCACATGTTTAATCCAGGCTAATCTCCCCATCTCAAGAGTCTTAATCACATGTAAAATCTTTTTTGCCTTATAAGGTAATATATTCACAGGTTTGGGGATGAGGATGTTGACATCTTTGAAGGGCCATTATTCAGCCCACCATACATAGTGGTAAGTGAGATGCAAAGAACTACATGGTGTATAAAGAACGGCTAACTTGCCCTTTAGGTGTGGGGAAAAGTCTCTTTGAACAGGGATATTTACACTTAGATCCTCATAAGGAGGAACCAAACCTAGGATGATCAGTTGGTAGAGCACTCCAGATAAAAGAGCTAGAAACAAGTTTGGCTCTTAAGGAAAATAGAGAAAGTCTGTGTGCTGGGCCTTAGTTACCTACTAGGAAAGTGGTATGAGTAGGGATGGGTGAGGTAAGTTAAAAATAGATTATGTAGAATTCAGTAAAGTAGTGTAAGCAAACAGAAAGTGTCTTTGCATCTGGTACTTTAGCCATATTTCAAGGTAGAAATAGTAGTTACTGAAAATAAACTTTATATTATTAGGGTTAAAAGGGTATATTAGGTAAGCCAATACAGTGTAGTGACTGAAAACTGTGTTTGATGGTGGTAGAATTGCACCTTAAAGAACTGGAGAATCAACAACAAATCAAACCAACTCCACACATAAGAAGGGAAATAATCAAGAGTAGAGCTGAGATCAATGAGGTAGAAACCAGAGATACAGTAGAACGTATCAATGAAACTAGAAGCTGGTTTTTTGAAAGAATCAATAAGATCAATAAACCATTGGCCACACTAATCCAAAAGGAAAGAGAGAAAGCCCAAATTAATAAAATTATGAATGAAAAGGGAGAGATCACAACTAACACCAAGGAAGTAGAAACAATCATCAGAAGCTATTATCATCAGTTATATTCCAATAAGCTAAGCAACCTAGATGAAATGGATGCATTCCTGGAAAACTGTAAACTCCCAAAATTGAACCAGGAAGAAATAGACAACCTAAATAGACCGATATCCAGTAACGAGATTGAAGCAGTGATCAAAAACCTCCCAAAAAACAAGAGCCCAGGACCTGATGGATTCCCTGGGGAATTCTACCAAATTTTCAAAGAAGAAATAACACCTATTTTCCTGAAGCTGTTTCAAAAAATTGAAGCAGAAGGAAAACTTCCAGACTCTTTCTATGAAGCCAGCATTACCCTGATCCCCAAACCAGGCAAAGACCCTACCAAGAGAGAGAATTTCAGACCAATATCACTGATGATGAATATGGATGCTAAGATTCTCAACAAGATCCTAGCAAACAGGATCCAACAGCACATTAAAAAGATTATCCACCATGACCAGGTGGGATTCATTCCTGGGCTACAAGGATGGTTCAACATTCGCAAATCAATCAATGTGATAGAACAAATTAATAAGAGAAGAGAGAAGAACCACATGGTCCTCTCAACTGATGCAGAAAAAGCATTTGACAAAATCCAGCATCCGTTCCTGATTAAAACGCTTCAAAGTATAGGGATAGAGGGAACATTCCTGAACTTCATCAAGTCTATCTATGAAAAACCCACAGCAAATATCATCCTCAATGGGAAAAAGCTTGCAGCCTTCCCGTTGAGATCAGGAACACAATAAGGATGCCCACTCTCACCACTCTTGTTCAACATAGTATTAGAAGTCCTAGCAACAGCAATCAGACAACAAAGAGAAATAAAAGGTATCCAAATTGGCAATGAAGAAGTCAAACTCTCTCTCTTCGCAGATGATATGATTCTTTATATGGAAAACCCAAAAGACTCCACCCCCAAACTACTAGAACTCATACAGCAATTCAGTAACGTGGCAGGATACAAAGTCAATGTACAGAAATCAGTGGCTTTCTTATACACTAACAATGAAAATACAGAAAGGGAAATTAGAGAATCGATTCCATTTACTATAGCACCAAGAACCATAAGATACCTGGGAATAAACCTAACCAAAGTGGTAAAGGAACTGTACTTGAGGAACTACAGAACACTCATGAAAGAAATTAAAGAAGACACAAAAAGATGGAAGACCATTCCATGCTCTTGGATCGGAAGAATAAACATTGTTAAAAATGTCTATACTGCCTAGAGCAATCTATACTTTTAATGCCATTCCAATCAAAATTCCACTGGTATTCTTCAAAGAGCTGGAGCAAATAATCCAAAAATTTGTATGGAACCAGAAGAGACCCTGAATCGCTAAGGAAATGTTGAAAAACAAAAATAAAACTGGGGGCATCAGTTTACCTGATTTCAAGCTTTGCTACAAAGCTGTGACCACCAAGACAGCATGGTACTGGCATAAAAACAGACACATAGACCAGTGGAACAGAGTAGAGAGCCCAGATATGGACCCTCAACTCTATGGTCAAATAATCTTCGACAAAACAGGAAAAAATATACAGTGGAAAAAAGACAGTCTCTTCAATAAATGGTGCTGGGAAAACTGGGTAGCTATATGTAGAATAATGAAACTCGACCATTCTCTTAGAATTGCAAAATCTAGACCAAATCATCTGCAAAGATTCAATGAAGGGTCAGTTGAGAAAGAAGAGATTGATATTAGAAATGGTCACACCGGAAATCATGGTCCTCACTGGGAAGAAGCTTTAAAGGAAAGTTTCACTTCAAGGTCTAACTGGAAAGTATGATTATTTCCACTGAGGAAAATAACATCCGGTCAGGTAGGTCCTTCAAAGGTAAAGATGTTTAATTGGTGAAAATTGCATTAAAATAGGGACACATCACCATTGCTAAAGTCCAGGTTCATTTCTTTCTTTCTTTATTATTATTATTATTTTTTTCCAGTCTCAAACCTTTCTAAAATGGCAGCCTGCTCCCTTTTTAAGGAAATGGGAATTTAGGAACTTTTCATTAGCTACTAACTAGTATCCAGAGGGCTTCTGGGTGGGGGACAGAATATAGTTAGGATTCAGAAGGTAATCATTATTTATTCATTTAATAAACATTTAGTGGGTATCTGCTTAAAAGAGAATTATGGAGATAAGTGGAAACTACTTCTAAATACCAAGAGATTGGGAAAAAAATATGTGTTCTTAGCTACTTGTGGCTCTGTTATCCTATAAAAATTTATCTTCTTGAAATTCATATGCTCTAGCTATACTACCCTCTACTCTTCCACATTGTCATCTATTGATAACATTTATAGATTTCACTAAACCTTTCACCATTAAGCTTGTAATATTCTTTTTTAACTCATATCTTGCCATATTTCCTGCCTATCATCATTGTCTATGTGGATGATGACATCCTTGATCTTGATGCTGGAGATCTTTACTTCTACTTTGGCCAGTATTATCAATGACTATACCAAGAAAATTATTGCTATCTGGAACTATTCCATTATGAAATCTTTTTTTAAAGTTCAACTATAATTAAGTCACGGTGTTATATTAGTTTCAGAGATACCATATGATGACCAATAATTCTATAAGTGTACTCTCAATCCCCTTTATCTATTTCACCCATCCTTCCATCTACCCCTGCCCCTGCAACTACCAGTTGCTCTCTGTATTTATGAGTATGTTTTTTTCTTTGTCTCTCTATTTTACTCCTTTGTTCATTTGTTTTGTTTATTCAATTCCACATACAAGTGAAATCCATTATAAAATCTTAAACTCCAATAATCACTCTGATCACACTTTTGTTTTTTCTGGTCATTTCTTTTACTTATTCTCTCCATATGCATTCTCCAACTTTTTAAAGACCTCCTTTTTTCCTTCTAATTTTCCCAATTAAACTAGGCCTTCCTTATATACCTTCTCTTCTATTTCTCTATGTCATATAATCTAGACTGAACTTCTACTAGTCTCTGGTCAATTGATTCACTTTATTTATTTCTTAGTCTTCTGCAGTATAGCGCCTTGCAAAACTTTAGTCCTGAGTAAATCTGTCTATGAAGTTGGCATCTCTATCAGTCCAAGATTGCAGTTGAATGTATGCCACAGAAACTCAATGGCTTAATTGAATAAGACACTTATTGTTTTAAAAAGAGTAATAAATCCAGAGGTTGACAGTAATTCTGCTATGTCATTAGTATTCCAACCTCTTCTCTCTGCTCTGCTATCCTTATCATTTGGCTTTAATCCCCATAGTTATCTCATGATTTCTTTAAGGCCAAAAGCAATTTATCATCTTTAGCTTCACATCCAAAGAACAGGCAAGACAAAAGAAAGGAGGTACCAGAGGAAAGTGGCTGTCCCTATGTATATATCCAACAGTATGTATCCAGTACCAGCACACTGCTGCTCTGAATGAAATCACATTTTGCTAGTAAGGAAGAGGAGAATAAATACTGAGAAGGTCATTATCTCTATCTGCAATAGCATTATTGCAAATCAGATTTTCTAATGTTAACTACACAAGTAATCTTTCTATTTTCATCTTGCTATATACCTCTTTGCATTAGTCTTCTGGGGCTGTTGTAACAAAATACCAGGATGGGTGACTTAAACAACAGAAATTTGTTTTCTCACAGTCTGAAAGCTGGAAATCCAAGATTAAGGTGTTGGTGGATTTGGTTTTTCCTGAGACCTCTTGCCTTGGTTTGCTGATGACCACCTTCTCACTGTGTCCTTATACACTTTCTCTGTGTACACATGTCCCTGGTTGTTTCTCCATCTTCTTGTAAGGACACTAATCTTAATGGATTAGGGCCCCATGCATATGATCTCATTTATCCTCATTTATCCATTATGCCCTCTTCAAAGGCCCCATCTCTGAAAGCAGTCAAACTGGGGCTTAGAGGTTCAACATATGAATTTTAGTGGGCTTATTACATGTAACATAGTTCATAATCCTCTTCTATTACCTACAAAAGACATGTAAAAACTTCACCTCTCTTCATTAATCAACTACACACCATTTCTTCCTTCACTCTAAAGAAATGTACCCTGCCTTCATTGTAATTCACAGAGAAAATAGGGACCATGATATAAGAACCTCTTTATCCTTCTCCCTTTTCCTCTTCACCTGAATTTACCCTCAACTTTCACACATTCATAGTATCCTTCCATTTAAAGTTGGATAAGTAACAGCAGTAGCAGCTGCAAATTTTAGAATTAAAATGTGTAGAATGAACAGCATCTTCTGAAGTAGTAAAACTAGAATGACACCATTAATTGTTTTTCCAAGGTTTGGAGAATTTTTTTTTCAGCAGGTAGTAGGACCTTTAGCCTTTCCCTGATGAAGGTAGTATTTTGTCGCTATTTTCAAGATGATGACAACATTTCATGTTTTCTCTTTCAGGAAAGAAAAAAAAAAGGTATGAACCTTTCTTTTTAACTTTATCAGATATATGTTGTCTATCAATATTTGAATGACATCACAATGACATCTAGTGGCTGTAGGAATTTCATCTCTGAGTACATCTTCAAGTGTATGAAGATCTTTCTAAGCTGGAAATTCTAATCTGGAAATAAAGGAAAATGAGTCATTGTAATGTAGTCATAATTTTACCAATCTGTTTTGTTTTGAAACTGACTCTTTCCCCATTGCTTCTACTTTTATTCCATCCTCTACAGAAACAGAAAGGGTATGGAAAAATTTGATACCTGGTCAAAAGTGCCATCTTGATGTCCATTGTGATACTTCATGGAATCCTTCTTGAATGTGCAGAAATGAGCAACTAGGTACAAAAGTGTTGATAAATATCCTACAAAATGACTTACAGGTAAGACACTAAGATTCAACACATATGTTCTAGATAATTTTATTTAATAAGAGAGCCATATTATAGTAATCTTTGCTTTACATAAAAAGTAAACAATAGGAAAATGTCTGCAATGGTGGAGGATGGGTGGGTGGTTAGTGGTGGTGATGTGTAACAAGAAATACTACCTTTTAGAGCTATAACATTTTCCAAGTAATGAAACATGGTAAGTATTGATAAAACATTACTATCAGTAAAAGTCAAATATATTTTTAGACCTTGAAGAAATATGCATTAATATGTATTTAAAAGTTCTTAGTCTTAAGTAACTAATAAATTAGGTTCTATAAAAAAAGATACGTTAAGGTTTTTGTTTAATTTTTGGAAGAAATTACACATAGTAAGGAAATTCCTTTGGATTCTATTTTTTTTTTCAAATTTTTATAATCTGGTGAATAATATATAGAACCTAGATTTTTAGCCTACCAACATCCATTCAGTCTCAAAAACTTACGAAAAGGCTATGAAAAATATTCTCTAAACTTTGATGTCCTTTCAAAATAAATACTCTGTTTTGTGAGATTAATCTTGAGTACCCCGCAGAGATAAACTGAGTTTCATTTAGTTGTTAATTTTTGAAGGAAAAAGGGCTGAGTTAATCATGACATATTTGAATATGTGGCTTTAATACATCTATATGATGTTTGGATCACTTAGACTTTTTATTTAGCTAGTATAATATACCACATTACTTCTCACTTTTCCCCACTTGACCTAGGTATTTAGATCTTCATAGTACAAGTATTGGATCCTTTCCCACAATTCCAAATCATGTTTGAAGGATTGACTAGGACACATGAGTGTATGTACCTAGGAGAACATAAAATAATTCGTGGGACAGGAACTAAGACCACACAGGTGGACCAATTCTTAGTTCTGCACTTTGTGGTGATTCTTCAGGGTTGAGCTGGAAGATACAGACCACTGCCATCTGGAGATATGGCTGATCCAGATCTGTAATACTGTTTGAAGTGTTGGCTGATTTTGGAGGGAATCATTTCCCTTTTCTTTTGCTGGATGATCATTTGTTGGATCATTTGACTGGATGGTAGCTATACAACAATATTTATGACTCTAAAGTTTATTTGAGCTCTGTAACAAAAGTAAATACTCAGATTTTGTATGCCTCTTCTAAGCCAGGATCCTAGAACCATAATTACATCAAGAAAACACATCTCATTCCCAATCCATAGTGCCAGTAACACCTGATATAGGGGAATGGCCAAATTACTTAATTTCATATTTTCATTATTTATTTCCGAGGTCTGTTTAGTAACATTAAAGATCCCAGAAATATTTGTAGGGATATGACAATAGACATTCCCCCTTGAGTGGTCAGTATTATATCTAATGTGGCTGTGTTTTGAACTACTGCATGTTCAATTTCTTGAACAAGTTTGGCAAGGGGTTTTATGACTTATAAGTATTGTATAATTTGCCTGCAATTCTCATAGCATGTAGGATTCTCCTCATTCTTGGAATCTTTCATAGAGAATAAAAATGAGAGGTTTGGGACAGAAGAGAGCAGCCCTAAATTTCTCTTCAGGGGTGACATTTGGATTCCAGTCAAGGCAAAATTTTTTTCCTTCTACAATAAATTTTCTAAGTTTCTCTTTCTCCCATCTCTCTTTTCCTGTGTTTTTTTTCCCCCCTCTCTCTTCCTCTTTCCTGAGAAGCCCCAAGAGCCAAACAGCTTTATCCCGAAGTCAAACATCAGTTTACTGATAAAACAAATCCTTATCTTGCTGAAAAGCAGTAGCCGATAGGGTTTTGGCTGGATATTTTATTTCACTAATTATTAAGGACCATGATCTCTTTTTACCCAAAATATCCCTATGAAGTTTTCAGAGTACTGTAATGTTTTATTACCACATAATAAAAGTGGTACTGTCCCAGACAATCCCTTTTTTATTATAGAGATTATCAAGTAGATATAAAGGAAAAGGGTTTGAGTCTAAGTAGTGACCTTTATTTGTAAGGTCTGTAAAAGTGAGATAGCCACCACAAATGCACCCAATCTTCCTTAGTTACTTCCCAGTCTTATTTCTGTAGGACTTTGGTTACCAAAAATAGTTCTCAAAAAAAAAAAAAAATCCTCAAATTTTGTTGGTGCCAAAGCCCCTGTATATAAGGTAGAATATGAAAGAAGGTTTTAGATTACTATTTCTTCTTTTCTTCTTCCTCTTCTCCTTCTTCTTCCCCTTACTCTCCTTCTCCTTTTCCTGTTGCAGTATTTTTCCTTTACATTGTCACTTAGTACAAATTCCCAGAAAATTATCTGATGTATTACAAGGAATTGGTACTAAAGGAGTGCCATCCAGCTTCCTTTAATATCAGTTTCTTATAATGCATGAATGAATTTATATCTTTAATCACTCCTTAGTATAAGTTTATTACCTGGCTATAACTCGCTAATGATTTGGGTAAAATTTGCCACCAAGGAGTGGCTAAGGATGCAAAAATCAGCATTAAGGAAAGGGATTTTATGAATATCATAGTTACATGTTACTCTATTACAGATATCTTAGTAAGATGTTAGTTCTGTTAACAACTCAGAATTTTAAACTAGCAAAGAGGGAAGAATAAATGATAAGCAGGAAAATGGTGGTGGAAAAAGCAAGCAAACTAGTGTGATGATTTGTGGTTGTGATCACTTGAGTCTTGGTCACTTGTCTCCTTGGCCCTAGGCCTTTGGTGGGTACTAGAAAATTATTTGTTTTGGGAGGATTCCTAAAAATTCTCACTTTTAAATCTTCCAATGGGAGAGTGTTTTATATAATCCCATATGTTGACTTTTTTTAGCAGGGAGAAATGAATCAAAAATCTATATACCAGAGCTTCCAAGAGGTAAAAAAATATATGATAAAGTCATTTCAAACATAATTTTAAAACATTTAAAACAAAAAAAACAAAGTCTTCAGGTTTTGGGTCATTTAGAGGTTTCTTGGGAGAATGTCAAAGAAAGGCAGCTTAAAACTGTTGGAAGTAAGACTGAGTATATTAATGAGTTCTTTGTAGTGCTTTGACATGTTGAACTGAAGTTACATAGTGTCTAAAATTAGGGGAGAAACACCCAAATTCATAAGGTAAACTGTAATAACTTTCTATGGTCATAATCTATAATTTCTGCCTTTCTGGCAATACAGGAGGCTGTGAACATCAAGATCATGAGAATTAGAGCTTGAATTGTTAGTCAAAGGTTCCCAAGAATACCAGCTAGTTTGCTAGTTTGATATTTTTAAAAATCAACTTTAATGAAGAATAATTTACTTGCAATTAATAGCATACTTTTAAAGAAGATTTTATTTATTTGTCAGAGAAGAGAGCACAAGCAGGGGGAGTGGCAGGCAGATGGAGAAGCAGGTTCCCCGCTGAGCAAGGAACCCAGTGTGGGACTTGATCCCAGGACCCTGGCATCATAACCTGAGATGAAGGCAGCCACTTAACTCACTGAGCCACCCAGGTGTCCCATCATACATTTTTAGATGTACAGTTTTATGGGTTTGTAAAAGGGTACAATCATGTAACTTCTACCAAATCATGATATAGAACATTTCTATTAACTAAAAAGTTTCCCGTTACCCCTTTTAGCCCATAATCACTTTCTCCCCAAACCCCAGGCAGGCACTGATCTAGTTTATTCCTATATAGGAGTCTGTGTTTCCTAGAATTTCATATAAATGGACCAATACAGTATAAAATATTTTATATCTGATTTCTTTCACTCAGAGCCATGCTTCTGGGATTTATCTGTGGCATTCCAAATAGCATACTTCATTCCTTTTATTGCTGAGTAGTCTTCTTTTGTTTGGGTAAACCATAGTTTATCTACTTACCTGTTGATGGACATTTAGGTTGTTTCCATACTTGACTTATGGATAAAGGTTCTGTGAGTATTCATATACAAGTCACATAATTCACAACCAGATTTATTTCAATATATATTTTCTGACTATAGAACTAATCATCAGCATTCTGTATTATCATCTGTGTACATTTCTAGTGATTTGGCCTATTGGGATATCATAGGAGAGGAGGATTTTAGTAAGGGCTCCTTTCTGACATAATCATCAACTGGGGCATTGTACTCATCTTCCAAGTCTTTATGCCTCATTGGTCAGACTGTGTTATTGCTTGATGTAATTTGTAAGAACTGTGTCACCTGATCACCTATAGCTTCAATTGCATTTTAATTTTTTCACCCTCTGTAAATAGGTAAGCAAAAATAAGAGGTCAGAATTATATAGTAGTTGAATCAACCTAGTGTCTGTCACACAATCTTACTAACCATAGGCAAATGTCTTTTTTGAGAATATGAATTTGTTCTAAAATGATTGATGTATTTGGGAACAATTTGAGCATGATGTGAATTTGACATTTGCTAATGCACAATTTTGTCTGCAAAAAACATTGTTTGAATGCAGAAAAGAGCATGGTACCAAACAAAACCACATAGGAATACACAAAATACACACATATGGACACTTCAAACATCTACCAACTACCTCAGTTTACTGTGTATGTTATGAGCCACATTCATCTACATCTAGCGTTATAACTTTTTTTTTTTTTTTTTAGATTTTTTTACTTTGACGGACAGATCACAAGTAGGCAGAGAGGCAGGCAGAGAGAGGAGGAGGAGGCAGGCTCCCTGCCGAGCAGAGAGCCCGATGTGAGGCTCGATCCCAGGACCCTGGGATCATGACCTGAGCTGAAGGCAGAGGCTTTAACCACTGAGCCACCCAGGCGCCCTAGCGTTATAACTTTAAATACAATTCAGGATAATTTTCATACCACTACCTCACAATAACTCATAAGATGCAACCTTTCAGATGCCCACATCTACAAGATAACCTCAGGTCTTTTTTTCAAAGTAAAGTACCATATTTATTGTAAAATATATTTTTGACCATTTAAGAAATTCTATATTTTTATTAGGATTCTATTTTTTTTAATGACTTCATCTTAAGAGTCATTTTATTTACTGTAAAATTGAGAAGATAGTACAGAGATTTCCCATATATTCCCTGCCTCCACATTTGCAGACTCTTCCCTGTTATCAACATTACTCACCAAAATGGTACATTTTGACCAAGGATGAACCTACATTGACACCTTATAATCACCAAAAGTCCATGGTTTATCTAAGGGTTTGCTGTTGGTGTAGCACTGTCAATAGGTTTGGACAAATGTATAATGATGTATATCCATCATTATAATATTTTACTATTTTTATTGCCTAAAAATCCTCCATGCTCTGTCTATTCATCTTTCCCCACAACAAAAGTGATCTTTTTATTGTATCCATAGTTTTTCCTTTTCCAGAATGTCATATAGTTAGAATCATAAGGTATTTATCCTTCTCAGATTGGCGTCTTTCAATTAGTAATATGCATTTAAGTTTTCTCTTTGTCTTTTCATGGTTTGGTAGCTCATTTCTTTTTAGCACTAAATAATATTACATTTTCTGTATATACCATATTTTGTTTATCCTCTCACCTCTTGAAGGACATCTTGGTTGTTCCCAAGTTTTGGCAATTATTAATAAAGCTCCTCTAAACATCTGTGTGCAGGTTTTTGTAAGGACACAAGTTTTCAGCTCCTTTGGGTAAATACCAAGGAGTGTGATTGCTGGATCATATGGTAAGAGTATGTTTACTTTTGCAAGAAACCACCAAACTGTCTTCCAGAAAGGCTGTGCCATTTTGTGTTCCCACTAGCAATGAGAGTTCCTGTTGTTGCACATCCTTGATGGCATTTGGTGTTGTCAGTGTTTCAGATTTGGGCCATTTTAATAGATTTATAATGGTATCCTGTTTTAATTTTCATTTCCCTTATGACATACCATGTGGAGCATCTTTTTAAATATTTGTCATCTGTATATCTTCTTTGGGGAGGTGTCTGTTAAAATCTTTGACCCATTTAAAAATCCAGTTGTCTTTTTTTCTTATTGCTGAATTTAAAAAATTCTTTGTATATTTTGGCTAAGTCCTTTATCAGATTCGTCTTTTGCAAATATTTTCTTCCTGTCAGTGGCTCATCTTCTAATTCTCTTGATATTATCTTTCACAGCAAGAGTTTTTAAATTTTTTAAAATATTTTTATTTATTTATTCAACAGAGAGTAAAAGCACATAAGCAGAGAGAGGCAGAAGGAGAGGGAAAAGCAGATTCCTCACTGAGCAGGGAGCCAGATGTGGGGCTGAATCTCAGGACCCCAAGATCATGACCTGAGCCATGAACTGACTGAGCCACCCAGCTGCCCCTAGAAGTTTTAATTTTAATGAGGCCCAGCTTATTAATTATTTCTTTTATGGATTATATTTTTGATTTTATATTTAAAAAGGCATAACCAAACCCAAGGTCATCTAGGTTTTCTCCTATGTTATCTTCCGGGAATTTTATAGTTATGTATTTTACATTTAGGTCTATGATCCATTTTGCTTAATTTTTGTGGAGAGTCTAAATTCTGTGTTTAGGTTCATTTTTTTCATGTGTATGCCCAGTTGTTCCAATGTCATTTGTTGGAGAGACTATTTTTGCTCCATTACATTGCCTTTACTCATTAAAAAAAAAATCACTTGACTATATATATGGAGATTTCTTTCTTTCTTTTTTTTTTTCTATTTTGTTCCATTGATCTATTTGTCTCTTCTTGCACCAATACCACAGTCTTGATTAGTAGCTTTATATAAGTTTGGAAATTAGGTAGTACCTCTCATCTAATTTTGTTCTCTTCCCCTTTGATATTGTGTTGGCTCTACTCAGACTTTTGTCTCTCTGTATAAAGTTTAGAATCAGTTTGTTGATGGCCACAAAAATCTTACTGGGATTTTGATTGGGATTGCCATAGAAGCTATATAAGTATTTTCCATATTTTTAAAAATGTGTAACTAACAAAGTTTTTGGTACTGTGCCATTAATGTGCCAATTTTCCCCATAAGCCCTGTGTTTTTGTTCAACAATTTTGCATAGTGAGGATTTTTTAGGAATACGTATGAGTGTTACATCAGAACTGACTATACGTAGGATGGATGGACTTTTTTTGAAATCTACAAGCTTGTTCTCCATGAAACTATCTTTACATTTTCACTATTGAAAAATCAAAAAGAAAACTATGTTTTTTTATTTATAATCCCCTATCATGTTAAGGAAAAGAAGGGCATAGAACTTTTCAAATAAACTATATTGTCAGTATCTCACTTTCGTCCTAACAAAGCTACCAAATGCTCTGAACTATCAAAATGAAAATGTTTTAACTCAAGAGAAAAGCTAAGATTCTTCAGGAAAATCAGGTTTTACCGAAACTGTAAAACCAGGCATTATTTCTATATTATTTGCCACAAGGCCTTGATTTTGAGAGTTAAACTCACTTTCTCACATATCTACATAATGACACATGTGTATCTTGATATTTGTTTCCTAATTAAGTCCTAAACCCACTGGAAGAGACCATACCTCCTCTGTAATCAACAAACCTAGGGCTTGTTAAATGCTGAGGAAAAATGCAGCAGGTTTGAATATATTTTAAAATAATGTCATAGAGTGGAATATTTTCCCCTGATTTAGTTGAACATGACTGTATTTTGCCATGGTATAAGTATGGACATATCTAGCAACTTCAAAGAGTTAATATGTTTCCTTAGATCCCCAATAGAATGGTCTAGTGGAAGGCAGTACTGGAGAGGAATATTCCCTGGATGTTGTCTATTCAATTTGTGTTGGCGGCCAGATTCTCTGTGTCTGACTAGGTGTACCAATTGGGAAAATGAGGGCAAGCAATAACCTCACACTATAATAAATGACTATTATTCATTAAAAGAGAGTGTAAAACCCCCTTCTTCCAGCATTTACTTTCAGTGGCAAAAGGAAAATTGTGCTCGCTATCATAAGGTACCTTGCCCTTTTTCCAATATAGGAACCAACAACTGTGTTTTTGCTTTTTTGTTCAGTTGGGTAAATGATTTTTCTTGATATAATACCATTGAATATGCATTTTAGAAAATTTAAAAATGCAGATGAAGAGAAAAAGAAAACAAAAACCACTGTTTTATCTACTAGTGGTGTAATATGCTACTATTTTTGTATGGATTCTCATGGTTTTCTGTCTCTATATGCATAGACATAATTTTTTCCAGTTGACATAAAGCATGCACATAAGTCCACATTAACTATTCTTCAGTATATTTAATAACTGTATATTTTATTTTTGATTTGTACACTAATTTATTTAACCTCTTTCTTATTGCTGGATATTCAATTTTTTCCCAAACTTATCTCTACTACTAAATGATGTCCTGATGTATCTCTTTGTTAATATATTTTCTTATAGGCTAATTATGATTTCCTTATGATATATCTCAAGAAATATATAAAAATGTCCATTTTCTGCACATTCTTGCCAAATTAGAGTAGTATAATTTATATTATTGGTAAGTGAAAGATAAATATTTTGTGTTTCTTTGCTATCCAGTTAGGTTGAATTTAAACGGACGAATGGATAAGGAAGATGTGGTCCATATACACTATGGAGTATTATGCCTCCATCAGAAAGGATGAATACCCAAATTTTGTAGCAACATGGATGGGACTGGAAGAGATTATGCTGAATGAAATAAGTCAATCAGAGAGAGTCAATTATCATATGGTTTCACTTATTTGTGGAGCATAACAAATAGCATGGAGGACATGGGGAGTTAGGAGAAGGGAGTTGGGGGAAATTGGAAGGGGAGGTGAACAATGAGAGACTATGGACTCTGAAAAACAATCTGAAGGGTTTGAAGAGGTGGGGGGGTGGGAGGTTGGGGGAACCAGGTGGTGGGTATTAGAGAGGGCACGGATTGCATGGAGCACTGGGTGTGGTACAAAAACAATGAATACTGTTATGCTGAAAATAAATTAAAAAAATGATTAAAAATTAAAAAAACAACAATAAAAGCCTTTTGTAAAATAAATGAAAATAATTAAAATAATAAATTAAAAAAATAAAATATATCTATTAGTTATTTATACCTCTTCCTTTGTGAGTTTATTGTATGTCAGACAAATTCTACAGGGACCTAAGAACTCCCCAGAGCATACCTGAAAATACCCCTCCACTGATCTGCTAAGCTTGTCCTGCCCAAGAAAACAAGAAGCATTTTAATTTTGATAGATTTTTTTCATTTCCCTGTGACTTGGTCTGTGCTTACCCTTCTGCCTGCGATATTCTTCCTTCTATAGGGAAAACTTATCCTTGAATTCCAAGGTCAGCTCAGTTGTCTGTTCTCTCACTATAGTCTGTGGATACTGTCATCTCACGTTATCATTGAATGCCTGGTTATAGGATGAGTGACCTCGTGTACATGTCTGGAATAGATTGTGAGCTGTTTCATGCAGGGGCCACATCTCATTCCTCCCTATACCCCCTCCCAACCTTGATTTATTAGCTTAGTGCCTTGCACATATCAGGGGTGCGGTGCATATTAAGTTTATATTTACGGGGCACCTGGCTGGTTCAGTCAGTAGAGCATGTGACTCTTGATCTTGGGGTTGTGAGTTTGAGTTCCACATTAGGAATAGAGATTTCTCAAAAAAAAAAAATCTTTAAAAAATTATATTTACAAATAAGTGATGAAAGGAAATATAAGTAAAACTTAATTTGGCATTTTATAAACTCTCAAGTGAGATGAGACTGTGCTCAATATAGAAAAGGATGATTTGACAAGAATATATTCAAACTTTAGTTCAGTACAAGACTGCTTCTAAATGGCCCATACAAATAAAATATAAAAGACATTGGGGCACCTGGGTGGCTCAGGTGGTTAAGTGTCTGCCTTTGGCTCAGGTCATGATTCTGGGGTCCTGAAATCAAACCCTGTGTTGGGCTCCCCACTCAGTGAGACTACTTCTCCCTCTCCCTCTGCTCTCCCCCAGCTCATGCTTGCTTTCTCTCATGCTCTTTATTTTTCTCTCTCAAATAAATAAAATATTATATATATATATATGTCAGATATATGTCATATATATATCACATAGATATATATGACATATATATCATAAGAAGTAGGCAGAGCAGCAGACAGAGAGAGAAGGGGAAGCAGGCTCCCTGCTGAGCAGAGAGCCTGACGTGGGGCTCGATCCCAGGCCCCTGAGATCATGACCTGAGCCGAAGGCAGAGGCTTAACCCACTGAGCCACCCAGGCGCCCCCTTTTTTTTTTTTTTTCAAAAAAAAGTCACTGTTCAAATTTTATTTGGTATTTTAGTTGGTACAACACATAGATATATATGACAATAGATATATATGACACACATCAGTGTAACTTACACATTTACACTGTTTTTTTGCCTGTATCTTTGCTAGATATTGAACACAAGGAGTAGGCAGAGTGTTGTTTTGCACATGTATCTATGATTTCTCACTGTGGGTCCTGGTGAGGCAGTAATATTCACTGCTTTAGAAAGCTTTGAATTCTTTTCAAAACAGTGGCTGCTGGAGATGCCAGATGTTGATATCTGTAGAGTTGATGTCTTCAATTCATCTAGTAAATATTTTACAAAACAAGAAAGACCATCACTTTATCTCCCTCACCACTGTCCTACTACACACATGCACACAGATATGGTCAAGCCAGCTGAAATCATTGCCTGAGGGACAGGAGAGTTTTTCCTCCTGTTTTATCATAAGTATATTTAGGGCAGCCAAGGAGGTTATTAAAATAGTATAATATTTGTATCTTATGAGATAGACACCTATTGATTTAAAAGTACATAATATTCTAACACATCAGATGACTAGAAAGAAGACTTTCCTCTGAGGCCCAAGTTTGGCATATTGAACACTAACTTTCTCTTTTATTTCCCAAATGTTCTGAACCCAATTTTTTTTCCTGAATCTGATAATGTTGGATCACTTTTGAAAAAGTTTTTATTTTTTATTAACATATAATGTATTATTAGCCAGAGGGATTATTATATTATTAATATATTATACTAATGTATTATTAGCCGGAGGGATACAGGTCTGTGAATCAACAGGTTTACACACTTCACAGCACTCACCATAGCACATACCCTCCGCAATGTCCACAACCCAACCATACTCTCCCTAGCCCCCTCCTCCAGCAACCCTCAGTTTGTTTTGTGAGATTAAGAGTCTCTTATGGTTTGTCTCCCTCCCGATCCCATCTTGTTTCAGTTTTTCCTTTTCTACCCCCCAAACCCCCCACATTGCCTTTCAAATTCCTCATATCAGGGAGATCATATGATAATTGTCTTTTTCAGATTGACTTATTTCACTCAGCATAATACCCTCTAGTTCCATCCATGTTGTTGCAAATGGCAAGATTTCATTTCTTTTGATGGCTGCATAGTATTCCATTGTGTATATATACCACATCTTCTTTATCCATTCATCTGTTGATGGACATCCAGGTTCTTTCCATAGTATGGCTATTGTAGACATTGCTGCTATAAACATTTGGGTGCACATGCCCCTTCGGATCACTACATTTGTATCTTTAGGGTAAATACCCAGTAGTACAATTGCTGGGTCATAGGGTAACACTATTTTCAACTTTTTGAGGAACCTCCATGCTGTTTTCCAGGGTGGCTGCACCAGTTTGCATTCCCAGCAAAGGTATAGGAGGGTTTCCCTTTCTCCACATCCTCTCCAGCATCTGTCATTTCCTGACTTGTTCATTTTAGCCATTCTGACTGGTGTGAGGTGATATCTCATTGTGGTTTTGATTTGTATTTCCCTGATGCCGAGTGATATGGAGCACTTTTTCATGTGTCTGTTTGCCATCTGGATGTCTTCTTTGCAGAAATGTCTCTTCATGTCCTTGCCCATTTCTTGATTGGATTATTTGTTCTTCAGGTGTTGAGTTTGA
>NW_019154101.1:21045363-21124156 GCF_002288905.1 Enhydra lutris kenyoni
ATTTCCCTGATGCCGAGTGATTTGGAGCACTTTTTCATGTGTCTGTTTGCCATCTGGATGTCTTCTTTGCAGAAATGTCTCTTCATGTCCTTGCCCATTTCTTGATTGGATTATTTGTTCTTCAGGTGTTGAGTTTGATAAGTTCTTTATAGATTTTGGATACTAGCCCTTTATCTGGTATGTTGTTTGCAAATATCTTCTCCCATTCTGTCAGTTGTCTTTTGGTTTTTTGACTGTTTCCTTTGCTGTGCAAAAGCTTTTGATCTTGATGAAGTCCCAATAGTTCATTTTTGCCCTTTCTTCCCTTGCCTTTGGCGATGTTCCTAGGAAGAAGTTGCTGTAGCTGAGGTCAATTAGGTTGCTGCCTGTGTTCTCCTCAAGGATTTTGATGGATTCCTTTCTCACATTGAGGTATTTCATCCATTTGGAGTCTATTTTCATGTGCGGTATAAGGAAATGGTCCAGTTTCATTCTTCTGCATGTGCCTGCCCAATTTTCCCAACACCATTTGTTGAAGAGATGGTCTTTTTTCCATTGGAAATTCTTTTCTGCTTTGTCAAAGATTAGTTGACCATAGAGTTAAGGGTCTATTTCTGGGCTCTCTATTCTGTTCCATTGATCTATGTATCTGTTTTTGTGTCAGTACCATACTGTCTTGATGATGACAGATTTGTAATAGAGCTTGAAGTCTGGAATTGTGAGGCCACCAACTTTGGCTTTCTTTTTTAATATTCCTCTGGCTATTTGAGGTCTTTTCTGGTTCCATATAAATTTTAGGATTATTTGCCCTGGGGATAAAAATATATTATATGTTTATCAAAAAATAAAATTAAAAAAAATTTTAGGATTATTTGTTCCATTTCTTTGAAAAAAAATGATGGTATTTTGATAGGGATTGCATTAAATGTGTAGATTGCTTTAGGTAGCATAGACATTTTCACAATATTTGTTCTTATGGATCACATTTTTAAAAGATGTGCAAGTGAATCAGTGGAATAAAACAGAACAATGGATAATTTTCCCTCATCCTTCAAGGATTTTTCCTGGCTAAACAAAATGTATGTGATTTGGGGATTGTTTCTCCAAAAAACCCTGGGCCAGATTATACTGGTGAAAAGACTACAAATGCTTCTACTGGGTTGAGCTTGTTAACACTTTCAAGTAAAGTGTCTTATAAGTAGCCCGGTCATCTGAAAGATATTGTAAATGCTATGCTATAAACACATAAATAACACTTATGCTATAAACACTATAAATACTGAAATGTATTGCAAATGCTATAAACATTTTTTTCCCTACCTAAACTTCATTTTACTTTTTACTTCTACTCACCAGATCCCTGATCCTCCCCCTTTTCTCTGAGATTTGACAACTTTTAAGGATTTCTTTCTTTCTTTTCTTTTTTTTAAAGATTTATTTATTTATTTATGAGAGAGAGAGAGAGAGAGAGAGAGGGAGAGAGAGAGAGAGAGGATGTGTGCTTGAGAGTGGGGGAGGAGTAGGAGGAGAGGGAGAGAGAAAATCCTCAAGCAGACTTCCTATTGAGCTTGGAGCCCAATGCAGGGCTTGATCCCAGTACACTGAGATCATGACCTGAGCTGAAATCAAGAGTTGGACATGCAACCGACTGGGCCACCCAGATGCCACTTAATGATTTTTGCTTCTTAACCATGTCAGCTATGTAAGAAAATTGTCAGCACATAAATTTTAAATGAAACTTCTTGGAATGAGATCTTCCAGGGAGAACATACAGAGAATGATCTGAGGACAAAAAATGGAGCTTTGGAGCACATGGACCCTTAAGAGGTGAACAGAAAAAGAAGTTGAGAGATCTAAGTTGGAATCACTAGAAAGTTAGGACAAAAATCAAGTTTATGGAAAGCAAGGGGAGAATTTTAATAAAAAGAAAGTAGTGATTACTGCTAAGAGCATTTTAATAAATTTTCTGGTTTAGTCTTTGCTTCAAAATTAAGCTAATGAGTTTATCAATGTATTTTTATGAAAACTAACAATTTTCTCTGCTTATAAATGCCAAAGAATTAGATTTTTCCTGAGTTCTTATAATCTGAACTACTTCTAATCCTAACTGATATGTGATAAATACACAACCCATGTTGTTTCAGGCCAACCCAGTGGGGAGTGTATAGAGATGGATTATTAGAAATATGCAATATTTCCTTAGCTTTCACTTTTATCTGCTATTTTTTAAAAGAGTTTATTTATTTATTTGACAGACAGAGATCACAAGAGGGAGAGAGAGAGGGAAGCAGGCTCTCCGATGAGCAGAGAGCCCAATGTGGGCCTTGATCCCAGGATCCTGGGATCATGACCTGAGCCAAAGGCAGAGGCTTTAACCCTCTGAGTCACCCAGGTACCACTTAAGTAGTATTTTGAGACTTGACTCTATTTAATGTCTTTCTTACTTATAGCTGGGAATTATGCTAGGTAACAAACATGTGTTCCTTAACACATTCTCAACCTCCACAGATAGCCGTGGCCTCTAGCCCTTACATCCCCCATACCATTGTTCTTGAGGTATACTGCCACTGTCGGCACTGTTAGCTGTGCAGTGTATCACGTTCCTCATGGAGCTGGGGAACAGCTGATACCCTGTACCCCATGGTCCTGCAAGGTCATTGGGAGTATGTCTTTCTGTTGTCTTAGTATTTTTTTCTCAATGAGCATATCCTCAAGGATTGGCTTGAAACTCACTCAACACCTTATAAAATGTTTTTTTAAAAAAACAGCTTTTTAAGTTTTGTTTTCTGTTCTAATTTGTAGTATCATTTCCCTAAAACTGACACATCAGGTTAAGTCAGAAGACAAATTTGATTAGTAGTAAACTCTTTATTGTATTCACTGTCAGGTTTACTACCAACCCCGTTGACCAATTCAGTTGCTTATATTGGGCAAAGTCTATGAATTTGGCTCTTATCTATTAGGATGGACTCTGTTCAAGGATGTCCTTTGCCTCTCACTCAAATAAACATCTGTTGGGCTGCCCTGATGTCTTCCAGACCTGGACACTGGTCTGTCTGAATCTGTGCTATACATAACACATAGACTCTACCTGAGGTAGTGTCTCCATTACATAGTCACAACCATGGTTCAAACATGTTATCTAAAATAATAGTTCGCCCTACAACTTCAGGTTATGAGGCATTTTTTTTCTAAAGATTTTATTTATTTATTTGACAGACAGAGATCACAAGTAGGCAGAGAGGCAGACAGAGAGAGAGAAGGAAGCAGGCTCCTTGCTGAGCAGAGAGCCCGATGTGGGGCTTGACCCCAGGACCCTGGGATCATGACCTGAGCTGAAGGCAGAGGCTTTAACCCACTGAGCCACCCAGGCACCCCTGGGCTATGAGGCATTTTACCAGAGATGGTCATCTTGTGAGTAAAACACATTACAACAACAACAACAACAACAACAACTTTGGGATTAGGTGTGGTGGGAGAAAATGGTGACTTTATATCTACTGACCTGGATTCATGAACAGGTGCTTAGCTTGCTCAACAGAAGCATGTCAGTTCTGATATCTGTTCTGAGATGCAACCCTATCAATGTCAATCCTATGTGCCAGTCTATTGTCTTTAAAAATTCTTTTATATTTTTTAGATTATGTATGACAAATTTCATTTAGGAAAATATATGACCTTATTTTTAAAATAATTTTTATTCTGGAGAGAGGTTTTATTTCTATTATACTTAGTAGCTCCTCAGATTTTAGAGAAGGTATTTCCATATTTAACTCCCTTTGTCCTCCCTTCTTTTTACCATGTATTAGGTCCTGTGCTAGAATTGATTTTTCATAATTTAAAATGCCCAGAGCTATCTGCAAAACTGAGTAAACCCAGATTAGAAAATACTCTGCACCAATCAGAAACTCAGTGGTTAATTAAAGAGAGCAGTTAATCTGACTTTCTTAGACTATTGGTATGACATATCAGAAAGAAACTGAATTGTTTGCTCAACTTTGTCATTTCTTTTCAAGTACCTGAAATCTGAAGACTGGAGAACATGTTCAGGTAGGGAACAAGAGAATTGCTTTGGGTATAAGGGGTGGAAGGTGGTAGAAAATGAATAAGTGAAAAGAATATTTAAAATATTGGAAACCAAGGTTTTAATCAGGTTGTTTAAGAAAATGCAATGTAAAATGGTCTTTACAAAAACCTTTTATTGAGCAAAAGCATGGAATAGCAAATTTAGGTATTAAGACTCAACTTTGGGGGCACCTGGGTGGCTCAGTGGGTTAAAGCCTCTGCCTTCGGCTCAGGTCATGGTCCCGGTGTCCTGGGATCGAGCCCCACATCGGGCTCTCTGCTCTGCGGGGAGCCTGCTTCCACCTCTCTCTCTGTCTGCCTCTCTGCCTACTTGTGATCTCTGTCTGTCAAATAAATAAATAAAATCTTTAAAAAAAAAAAAAAAGACTCAACTTTGTCCTGATTCTGAAGGACAAAAAAGCTGAATTTAAGAAAATTTGCATAGAAGATGATAATTGCAATTTTGTCAATGTCACTCTGATCTTTTGCTATTTTGATAGTGTGGTCTCATGTATACAGAATAAATATTTTATATTCATCCAGCTTTATATGGAAGTTAGGATATAAAACTTTGATGCTGACTAGCAAAGTGGCCATTTTAGTTTCAATATTTTCTCTCGGAACCCATTGGAAAAGATTTTAATAGATTTTCATCCAAGACAGGCAAGCACTTGTAGAAGCAAAGCAAAGTGCTGGTATGCAGTTTCAGAAATCTGTTGACTGCATGTTCCCATATGTGTTCCAGGAAATTCACATTTGGATTTCAGTATAATTCAGAGTTATGGTAGTGCTATCCAACACTTTTTTGGAAGGGAGTTTGCTTGATACCAACATAAGCCTTGCCAGAACTCAGCAGGCCAAATTCTAGTTCTGGAATATGTGGGAAACAAGAGATCAGCCGTTAAATGATGAGGGCTGTATCACTTTCAGTACTTCATGGAAACAAATTTTACCTAATGGTCTAGAAGGTCATTTTGAATATAACCAATAATATTTTAAAAATGAAATGTCTCTTTTGTGGCATTTTATAGGGCATGTAACATTTAATAACAAAATTTACTATTACATTTTTTCTTCTGAATACTGGCTAAAATGTTTCAGTTTTTCAGACTTAATTATATCTGGCCAGACATGTACAATTATGCTTACCTTTAGAAATGAAAATCCACTAGTATTCATTGTGTGTATTAGACTAACTTAGAAATTCAATCATTTTATAGCTAATCTGTATCAAAACTGCCCTGGTTAAAGTGATTGGATTGGCATCGAACTCATTATTGAATACAAAGCTTCTCATCTTCTTCTAAAATATTGCTATTAATTTGGCAAAAATGATGTGTTAAAATTACAATACATGTAATAAAATAAGAAATCATAAACCACAGTAAATTTAGGAATGTCCTTTTGTTTTCTGAGAAAAACTATAAAATCCAAGTGCTTGCAGTGATCTCAAAGGTCAATTATCAAGTACCTAGGCTTTAGCAAGGTGAGGCCAAAACTTTCAGGATAAATTATCTTTTCTATTCTTAAAGATCCTGAATACATGCCCTCTCAGACTGTTTCAATGCCTATCCACATAATAAAACATCTTAGTAATCCCAATTGTGACTTATCCTTCTAAGTTTTACAAGTATTTCTGCTAATGTTTTAAAATTCATTCATCTTGTTATGGTGTAGAATGACTGGTTAACAACCTCTTCATAATGGCCTTTTATGTTAAGAGAATAGTGGATAAAGCATCCTCTTTTTCATCTTAAGCCATTCCAATTTCTTTAGTTCTGTGTAGTAAGAATTAGTTTGAATAGTTTTCTCTGAATAGTTTTCTTTTGACCTCAGGAAATTTTGTTTTTAATACCTCCTTCAGAAGAGGGAAAATTTTGATAAAACTTTTTAATGAAAGTAAAAAAGGGAAAAGCATACTTTTTTTCTTATCTTCTTAAGGTAAATCTGTGTGTTTATTTTCATATTAAGCTGGCTTTTTGTACTCATAGAATGTTTAGCCTCTGAGCCATTATGTGTGTGATATCTTTTGTTTTTCTGCCTTCTGGGGCTCTATTAGGCTTCATCCATCTTATATCTGTTTACTTGGAGAGAAAAATTCTAGATGTTTTAGTAGTACTTTGTGACTTCTCAGTATATCGTATCTTTTATGAAAATTAGATAGTTATCCGGGACCTGCTTTTAAATATAAAGGTGGATTTGACATTTTTGTGAATCCTACAATCCATATTACTTATGTAATTAATTTTCTCAGATGGCCATTGTTATTCCAATTTTGCCATTTATTTATTTTTATTTTTTTTTAAAAAAGATTTTATTTGTTCATTTGAGAGACACAGAGAGAGGGAGAGAGTGCATGAGCAGGGGGGAGGGGCAGAGGGAGAGACAGAAGCAGACCCTCCCCCCACCCCCATGCTGAGCAGGGAGTGCCACTGGTCCTGATCCCAGGACCCTGAGATCATGACCTGAGCCAAAGGCAGATGCTTAACCACCAACTGAGCCACCCATGCGCCCCCTAATTTTACTGTTTAAAAATAGTAAGTTAGAGGCCAAGTCACTTGCCTAAAGTCTTGTGGCTTATTAGTCAGAGTCATCTGGAAACCTTTGGACCAGTGCTCTTCCTACAAGGCCACATTGCTCATATTTCACTTTATTTGTGTAGATAAATCTTTATACTCTAAGCACTTCATTTTCTGTTCTTGAAAAAATGTACTAACAAATGCAGTGGAAATTTTGGGGAAATAAATACTACATTTTTTTCTGCCATAAAAATAATGTTTCAGTGTTATTGTGCTGTCATTAAAAGCTTGGCCTGTAGATGACTGTGTACAAAATGATTCATCTTAGAACCAACCTTATTGTCCAGAGTTTAGTCTTCTGGAGTTAGTATGGGTAAGAAGGCTTGTAATGCTGTATACAAAATATTTCCAGACAATAAAATCTTTGGAGCTAGAAATGATCATTACTGATGTGATGTATTTTATGTATTTTTCCCCCACCAACAATATTTATTAGATAATCTAGGTATAATCCTACTTGGAATCAAGTAGGTGTACTAATCACTTGTGGAAGACATTTTTCTCTATGGATATAAAACTAAGTAATTAAGGAAATGGTGATTTTACCAAGATGCTTTTCAATCTATCAAAGTTCATTTTTGCTTCCAGATTGTTGGTGTTATATAACATAACAATCATTATTCTGTTAATTACAACATAATTGAAATCTATATTATAGTGTCTTTTAGGGGCCCATTTTCAGTGAGGACTGTGAATACAAGCTTTACTTACTAGCATACCCCAGATATCTATTTCCTCCTAAATTTTAGACATTGTTTGGCCTTGTAAGGAAATCTAATATTTCAAATACTTCCATGTTGTTGGGATGCAGATTGGTGTTTGAGCTCCTAAAATGTGAAGCACAATACCAAAGATGACAACTTTGGAAAATATTTTGAAAGTTCTATGACCTCATAAAAATTTCACTTTCCTTTAAAATGTTTAAAAGCCCTCTCATGGTTAGTAAAATCTAACCATAAATTCTTTTTTCTCCATATGCCTTTAGGCTAAATGAAAAAAAAAAAGACCCAAGTTAGATATATACTTTTATTGATTTAAAAAAAAATAAATTAATTTATTTTTTTGACAGAGAGCGTGTGCACAAGGGAGAGCACAGCTGGGGGAGAGGCAGAGGGAGAAGTAGGCTCCCTGCTCAGCAGGAAGCCTAATGCAAGACTCAATCCCAGGACCCCGAGATCATGACCTGAGCCAAAGGCAGATGCTTAACTGATTGAGCCACCCAGGTACCACTACTCCCATTGATTCTTATTCCTGTTAAATATATCAGTTTTCTAATAAAAAAAAAAAAAGAAATAGAACTTGGAGATATATCATATCACCTGGTTTCTCTTAGGCACATGGCCTGCTTTCTTTCTGGTGCCAGATTAATGTATTAATTCTCATAATTGTTATTCATTAAGATGTACGAAATGATAGTTTACAGTTAGAGGCTTAATCTTCTAATATTACATGATGCATAGGTCAATAATAGGTATTGAACTTTTTTTGTTCATAGTGTTGGCATTTTAATTCGTTAACCACATTCGGTTAACCTGTATTTGAGTCATTGAAAGGTTTTCATTGATTTAGGGATACCACAAGTAAATCTGCAGGTAGTAACTTTTTTTCTTTAATGCCAAAAGTTTTCTTTGAGTCACTGAATGTCTCATTTCTTTACATCAAAATTTCATGTACAAATATGTTGAAAATTGCCTGGCATGGAAAAATCAGGATAATTTGTCAGAGAATTAAAATAGAATGTAAAAATACTTTACATTTGGGTATCTATCAAAATAAATCTTTCCATACCATAAGCTTATACAAAACAATCAGACATATCAGTATCATGCTCAAATTTTGAATATAAGCCAGTTGAAATTGGTTTCCCACTAACTCTCTGGAAGGCCAATGCCATGACCCCTGCCTTTTGAGCCAAATCAGACAATGAGCAGCCTCTTTGGCTCCTTAGTTGGTGGGAAGACTTTGTAATGTTATAACCTCAGTTTGAGCAAAAATACAGTTTGAAATGATAGTTTCTCTTGGATTTCTTCACCTATTTTGCCTACAAAAAAATTACGTATTTACTGAGTAACTGAAATATACTTTAATAAAGTGCTTTTAGTGTTTCCAAAAATGGAATTGTATGGTAGTACCATAACAATTTCAAGCTTAATACCATAACAATTTTTTAAAAAATTGTCAATTTTGGTTTTGTTCTAGTCTTATTTTATTCCCATATGATGCTACAGACTGAAATATAGTTTTTCTAGTGTCGAGTGTTTGGGTTGTAATGCTAATATTTCTAGAGGATTCAGAACAATGTGAAGTTAGTTTATAATAGGAATTTAGTGTTAGAAAACATTGTGGCAATTTTCTCTACTGCAACAGCTATATTGCTCTGAAGTAAAGATTCAGTAAATAAATGTCAAATTAAAATATGCAAACTTATTAATACGAAGAGCATATATTGATCTATTGGCAAGCCATAAGAGATTGACTACTTTTTTTTTTCTTCCAACCCAGAGAAACTTTGAAAATTCCCACAATTAACTTAGGGTTTTATATTGTCCTTCTATTATTAACCACCATTTCTCTGGAAGAAAACATGTGATATTAACATCTTGCTAAATGTAGTGTTTATTTTTTTTTTCTCTCCAGATAATCTCTTTGAGCTTAGTTTCAACATTTATTTTAGAAATCACACATAAAAAAATGTCTTTCTTAAGAGATTTTCTTCTTATGGAAATCTAAGTCAGACTGTGCTTAACAAAATCAGAAACATAAAGTTAATTCATTTGGATAGAAATTTCACATAAGAGTGTCGGTAAATGATATGTATCTGATTGAAAATTAAATAAAGCAAGGGCTCCAAATGACTAAGGTAAAGTGTAGGAAGATTCTTATCTGATCTCAACATGAATCAAAAAGAAACATATTTTCTGATAGAAAAGATGATCACACATTAACATCTGGACATCATGTGGATATTTGCTCAGTAATTAGCAGCACCCCCTGTTCAGCTACATTCCAACATCTGGGAACAAAACATCATAGGGACTAAAAATAAAGACAAGGAGAAAAGTAAAAAATTGTCTGCTATAAAATAGCATGGTTGCTCTACATTATGAATGAAAAGGTTCTGTCATTTTCTCTGGTGCCCCAAAATACTTTCTCTAATAGTTATACCCAAGATACTACATGGACCTTATAAACTGATGTTTTATTATTATATTCAGAGGGAAAGATTGTAATTTGAAATCATGATTTTAGGACTTGAAGAATGATTGAAGTATTATCAGAGGATTTTCATACTGATATACTTTTAAATAAACAGAATATATCAACATTAATTGGTAGAATTGTTATCTCAAATGTTTCTTCAGAGCATAATAGCCAAAAACTGTTTAAATTGTATTGCATGCCTTTGAGAATGTGGCTTATATAGGTACAAAAGTGTGTGTATCGGTTAGTGTATTATGGCTACCAAAAGAATATATTTTTGCTAGTCTTAAAGGGACAAAAATTACAGAATTCCAACTATACTGGATAATCTGTAATTTTTCTCCTATTAAGAATGGCAAAATAAATATATCTACTTGTGCTATAGACAATCTGATACTAGCAATTTTTTTCTGACATAAGGCAGATTTTAATTCTCTGTTAAATTGCAGATTCTATGGAAGATACATTGTACAGTTTCTCTAAAGTATTGTGGAATATGTACCATATGTTTTTGAATACTGCTTATCTTTTAATTGACTTAAGAATAAACCCATATGGTAAACACAGGCAGGGTCTGTACTTCATTGTAAGGTTGGAAATACTCCCCAAAGATTTGAATGTTGCTTGCCAGATCCCTCTGGGCCAACTTGAAAGAGATTGGTCATTGTATCTGACATTGGTCCAATAATCTGCGCAAGAAGGAAGACTGAAAACTATCGATATATCTCTCTCTGGTCTATCAAACTTGGTTATCATCTGTGAGGGTGGCTCTGAGAGTTCTTTGGGGCAAAGACTACCCTTTATAGTTTTGTAGTTTTCTTCTCTGGTTTTAATTATTATTTCTTCATTATGTTAGTTAAAAAGTTTCAGTCCATCAACCAATTACCATTGTTGGAACATCTGACCACTACTATTTGTACAAGAATATTTGTGCTAGATTGAAAATGGCCTGTAGTTTATCAAAAACAAGAACTTTGAAATATACCTGTTTTGAGCCAATGAACCAAAGATTTCTTTTTTTCTTCTTAAGATGTATTTGTTTGTTTGAGAGAGAGAGAGAGACAGAGAGAGAGGGAAAGAACATGTGAGTGGGGAGAGGGGCAGAGGGAGAAAGAGAATTTCAAACAGACTCCCCACTGAGTAGGGAGTCTGATGTGACTTGGGGCTCCATCTCATTACCCTGAGATCAGGACCTAAGCCCAAATCAAGAGTCAGTGGTTCAACTGACTGAGCCACCTAGGTGCCCCATGAACCAAAGATTTCTAACCACTGTCTTTCTATCCTCTTATTCAATAGTCAAGATCATGGTGTTCCTCTGGCATCATTAAACCAATTGTCCGTCATTACCTTCTGTATCATATCCTAATGATTCATCCTTGCTTTGAGCAATTCCTTCACCCCCACCTTCATCTCTTTCACATTTCTCTATTCAATTCACAGACCTCAACAAATTATATTTGTTCATTTGTTTCCTTTTTCATTTTGCCTGTGAACAGAAGTATGAAATGTTTAAGTCAAATTGCAAACTTAGATGAGCTGATGCATTTATCAACCCATTTCCCTAGAAGACAAAACTCCTTCACTCTTCATTGAGTTTACTTATACTTCAATGATTTCATGTGTATGTATGGCTATTAGAAAAAAGGAAAAAGTCCTTCAGTAAAGGGATGCTATCCACAGGTGAGAATAATTTTTCTAATTTCATTAAGTTCCAAAAGTCACCAAAACAATGAATGTTAAGTTGAGAAGAGGAAAAATGGTGGCCCCTCTATTTTAAAGACTATGAATTTTGGAACTTGGCCTTGTTTATAGCAGAAGGATCATTTGGGGGTTATTATTTTTGAAAAAAATAGTTTGGTAATACATATGTTGTTTTACTTTTTCTTTTTTTTTTTTTTTTTTTAAAGTAAGCTCCACATGCAGGGTGGAGCCCAACATGGGGCTTGAACTCATGACTCTGAGATCAAGACTTGAGCTCAAAGTTTAACTGACTGAGCAACCCAGACACCCCTACTTTATACTTTTAAAAGTAGCTTCTAACATATCCTAAATACTTTTCAGAAGATAATTATCTTTCTTAATGACTTTAAAAAGATAATCTAAAACCAAACTTATAGGTTTAATTAAAGAAATACACGCTAATATTTATACAGTATGTTCTAGATGGCTACATAAGAAAAATGGACCATATCAAACAAGTCAAACATGTATCTGCAAAACTGATTTATTTTCATAAAGGTCAGAATAGAGTGGGATATTTTAGGAAATGTATACCTTTTTAAAATGTCATCCTTCTGCTCTACTAGGCATTAATTACATATATTAGAATAAAAGGCAAGCTTAATAACATTTATGGGAGGGTGTGGAAACACTGGAGAAACTCAGTAAAGATAAAGGTGTTCAGTAAAAAAATCGTCCCTTGAAGGAGGATTAGAGGAGTCAGCAGGACTTATATTAAAGAGGGAAAGCACAGATTGAACTTCAGTATTTTAGAACATGATGAAAGACACTTATTTTAGTTCACCTAGTGAGCATTAGATTCCCTTCCAGCATAATTTTTGTGTAACAGAGTCTAGGCTAAAGCTGTATTTTTCAGACACCTTTGCAGCAAGGGTTCTACTTGTGACCTAGGTTCCACCAAGTGGACATAGTCATTGAGACCTGGAGGTGGAAGCCAGTGTAGTGGTTATGTTGAGGAGATCAGGTCAGCTGACAATTCTGATGGCGGAGGCACTTGATTCTTTTAAGGCAACCTGGAGTCTAAGTTACTGGAGTTTCTGGCCACCTGTCCCTGGTGTTTTAGTTGTTACACAACAAAGTGATATTTGTCTATTAGTTGTGAGTACACTAGAAGTTTGGGCATTTCTCTTTGATGCTCTATTCTTGCCTCTGTAGTATTTAAACTCAATTTTTGGTTCTCTCAGAAATTCTGTCAATTACCTAACTTTATTTTCAATAATACCCTTCTTCTAAAGTTAGTTATTGTGTGTTGCTTTTTAGATGAGTAAGGATCCTGCAAGATACAGCTATCAATAAAAATTTTTATGTAATAATAATTACTAGTGAATGCTTTTCACATGCCAGTATTCTAAATACTGTCTCATTTAATCTTCACATCTGTTCCCTGAGGCTCTTTCTCAAAACTACCAAGTGGTCATTGATAAAAAGATAGTAAATACTTGTCTGTCTTGAAATGGCCATTTATAAGAAGGCCAAATAAAGGAAATGCATTCAAACATGAGCCAAAGAGAGCTCATTTTATACATAAAAATAGTATAATAGAAAAATAACTTTGTCTATGGAATAGATTAATTAGTGAACTCAAGGTTTCATGATTGCACATCCTTAAAATGACCAGTTTGGGGCCAAGCAATAATTTGTTAGATTAGATCTCATTTGAAATACTTTCTTGAATTTAAGTTCTTTATTTTCATCCATAGAGCTTCTGAATTTCTATATGATCAATGTAATATGATATTACCATGATGCTATACTATAATTTTATGCTAGCATATTCATAAGTTAAATAATGTGACTATATAATAGTAAAGATTTTTTTAAGTTGGTTGTTTAGTCTTTTCTAAGACATAGAACTTTAGTTTATTTAAAATCCCCCATTATTTCCTTAATATCTTTATATATTCAAAAGAGTATTCTCCATTTCCCCAATTCCCTCATAATTATTTTTAAAAATTTTTTGTTCAAATCAGGATTCAAATCAAGCTTATGCATTGCAATTCTTTGACTCATATCCTAAGTCTCTTTTTAGCTATAAGCCCACTTCACTCCTTTTCCCCTAGAAATTATTTTGTAGAAAAGACAGAGTAATTAGTCCTGGAAAATTTCCCACAGTCTGGGGTGTATCCCTGTGGGCTTATTTAACAAGTTTTTCTTTCCCCTGTGTTTTCTGTAAACTACTACAATTCAGAGACTTTCAAGTTCAGGTTTGATTTGTTAAATATGTAACAAAAATACTTCATTGATGGTGATGTGTACTTTTATCATGATGCACATGTTGTCTGGTTGTTTCTCTTTTTATGGTGCTAACTACCATTAAAAATTCTTGTCTAGATTGTTAGTAATATTCTAACTCTATGCCACCTTCATTTATTATCTAGCAATGTTTCTCAAAGTAATTAACAAGTTTATTCTATTTTCCATATTCCCTTCCTGTACTTCTCAATAATTGTCCTGTGTGTATGTCATCAGAATATATAGCCATTATGTACTATAATGTTTGCTTTGTATACATTATTTAATTTAATCTTAGTTCCACAAATAAATATGTATTAAATCCTCACCCCCAGTCCCTATGCCACTGACTCTAGTCATTTTGTTTGTCCAAAGTTTGTTCTCTAGGAGATTACCCAGAAAGGGCTCCACGAGGCAATATTTCCTAAATTCTTATATGTTTGTAAGAAGTTCAGCATTTTTCCCTGGAAGTCACTTTCCATATAAAAGCCTTGGCTTATGATTTTTCTATCCTTGAGTATCTCAAGTGTGTTAAGATATTTCATTGTCTTTTGTCATGAAGCATTCTTGTTAAAAAGCATGATGCCCATCAGGTTTTCTTTCCCTACAAATCACTTTGTCTTTTTGTCTAGATACTGAAAGGACTTTCCCCCCACTAAAAGTTAGTTTACTATCACAATATGTGGTTTCTTTTTGTTAAAATTTTTTTAGGTCTATGATTTGCTCTTTCAATATATTTGCTCTTTATTTATTTCAGAAAGGTTTTCCTGGATGATAAACATTTTAGTATTGAGTCTCTTCTATTGCTTTAGGTATCCTCTCTGGGGACTTCCATGATGTAGGTGGTAGATCTTGTTTCCTTTTTTCTTTCACTTTCTTTCTTTTAAATGATTTCATTTCTTTTTTTTTTAAACTTTCATATATTTTTAAAATTTCTTCTTTACCATATTCTGTTTTTTTGTAAGGCAGTATTGATGTATCCCATGGCATTATCCATTATCTAAATCCAATTATTTGTTCTTGTGTTCCTTCTAGTTTAGTCATCATTTCTGAAAATGTTTGTAGTTTTATTTCTAAGTCTTTCCTGAGTTCTGTCCTCTGCCTTTTCAAATATTCCTTATTTTCCCCATCAGCTATTTCTGAATGTTTCTAATTCTTTTGGCATTCTTTCATTGTTTCTATTATTTTCTTAAATTCTTTTAGCTATTTTTCTAATATTTTAGATATTTTTAATCTATTTTGTGGGATGGTTTCTGGCATGCCTCTATTGTCTACATGAATATTATTTTGCTCACTCTTCTTTTCCTTATAAAAACTTTACATGGGATCTGTTTACATTGCAGTCCTCTCGCTGATTTTAAGTGAGAAGGGTTTTCCTATATTCAAAGAAAGGAAGGTTCAAGTGAGCTTTCTTAGCTTCCTTCTCCTGGCCTTCCCCCCCATTCTTTTACTCTAGAGCTTCTCTTTACTTTGTCCTAGTGTTTCCACTTTGCTCTGTTTAGCTCCTCCTCCTCCCAGCTGTTCCCCTTAGGTTGAGCATGTGTCTTGAAAGGGGCCTTCGGCTGGTCAGACTCTGAAGGTCCCTCCCACATGTGTTTGCTGTTTTCAGATAGGGTCACTAAGCTTTTCATAATAGTAAGGACATCTCATTTTGAAGGAAGTATCTGTTAAGAATTTGTTTTCTATATCTCACCCTCATTTGAAGTGCTTTTGTCTTCTTTCCATGTTTTTCCATGTTATCCCAGTTGCTGATACCATGTAGGCCTGATGGCAGATGCAAGTTTAGGGAGTGTAAGAATACCCTTTTTTGAATTTTGCTGTAGGTGTCTGTTATGAAATTTTGTTTTATTATTCTGGGATCTCTGTGTGTTTGTTTGTTTGTTTTCATTAGAGGTTTGGAAAGAGTAAAAAGCTAGGCCAGCATTGCCTATACTCCTGCTGGAAACCAGTGATTAGTTTGTTCTTAATCTTACCTCATGACTGCAGATGAATTTGAACTCTTTTTCCTTGAAGAGTTTAAAGCTGGGTTAATTAAAAATCATTTTGTATATTTGGGGCACTGGCTTAGTAGTCTATGAATTCAGCCATATACTTTTTTGAGATCTTTTGCCATTATTATATCCTCTATAATACAATTTAGTCGGTTTAGAAAAGCAGTAGCTAAATACATTCTTAACTAGCAGAAACTTTATAAATGCATTTGTAACTATATATATGCACATATACATATAGCTTTATGTATTTGTAAATGCATGTGTTTATACATAAATTTACTATATGTGATACATATTTATGAAGTGTATAAAATCAAAAACCTATCAGAAATTAATTTGGCTTACACACTTTTCAAGAGCTCTTTTTTTTTAAGAGTATGTGGCTTTATTTTTGCTTATAAAAGACAAAAGTAATGCATTCTCACTTTAATCATTTTTGTTTTTACCCTAAATGTTTTCTTTTCACCTAATAAAGAAAGGAAGGAATGTTTTGCCAAACTCAAGACCCATTTGGATCTGTGGTTTCTAAATGTCAAGCCCAAACCGAACACTCTGGAGTTTAACCTTGTTTGCTTTTGGCTAAAGTGACTTCCTGTTTCTAAGAAAGGAATAAAAAAAAAGGTTATAAAAGTCTATTAAAAAGATCACAAGCCTTCTGCAAGACCCAGTGGCTCACATGACAAAACACTTTGATGAATTAAGTACAAATGAATCTTAAAATGTAAATTAAATTTACCTGTAAAATTCAGTTGGCTTTATAGTTCAGAAAAGGAATAGTAGACTGAGACAGAATGTTCCTGGGAAAAAGGCTATGGTTTGGCCAAACCAAGTGTTTGAAAAACACTGTTGCTAGAGATATATAATGAACCAAAAATTTTCTGCAGTTTTTGTTTTTCATTCTTATAATTTTGTTATACTTATTCTCACAGCCAACTTCAAATGACCCTCTATCCCCCGACAAGTTAAAAAAAAAAAAACAAAAAACAAAAAACCAGGGCAGCTGAAAAGTTTGCTTAAACTTCTTAATACTTTTAATCCTTACTTGTTATAATTTGATTACTGAGACAGATTTTCTCTGTGGGCCTCCTATTAAATCACTTTCAAGTTGAAACAAACCAGAAATCGTTTTAAATAGCAGAGCTAGACTTACTTTAAGCTGCTCAGAATTTACACAGAAACTGCAGAATGTCTCTTCTAAAATGCTGTAAATGTGCCCAGAGGCTACTGTGATGGTTTACCCTTCCAACCTAACCAAAAACAAACAAACAAACATGAAGTTCTGGGCTATAAAGTAGAGGACAATGTTACTCAGCCTATATTGGATTTCATTTATTTTCTGTGTTCCTAGATATTAGTGTCTTAGGATTACCTCCAATTAACGTTGAAGATAGTTTTTCAGTTTATGCATCCAAGAGTATAATTCTATGTGGTTTGATATTATGAGGATCTGGTCTAAACCCATCTTTACAGTGTATATTTTAACATGGGAAAAAACCCTCTTAATTGTAATTAAATGTTTTCTAATTTTTTTTTTTACTATTTTTGAGTAGTTTTAGGATATCCAGGAATGATACAGATCTTGTGTCTTTAAAAAGCTATTTTGAATTATTCACCTAGAAGGGGTAATGCAAGTTACTAAATTTATAACAGCTGAAGTCTACCCAGAGGGGAGAAAGAGTGGAAAGGGTAATAATTCAGTAATTCTCAACCTTTTGTGTGCATAAAAAATTCTAGGGAAACTGCTTAAAGTACATGTTCTAGGGACTGAGCTCCAGAGATTCAGATTGAGTAGGTGATGCCCAAGAAGCTGCATTTTAATTATGATGTTGCCGGTTGTCTTCATACCTTAGTTTGGGAAATAATTTTGTTAGAACTTTAGCCAGGTGAAAAATCAGAACAATTTGGGAACTTCAGTTCCCAGGAAAGAATTGTTTTTTTTTGAAAGGGGCACCTTACACCAGTTAAAACGGCCAAAATTAACAAGACAGGAAACAACATGTGTTGGAGAGGATATGGAGAAAGGGGAACCTTCTTACACTGTTGGTGGGAATGCAAGTTGGTGCAGCCACTTTGGAAAACTGTGTGGAGATTCCTTAAGAAATTAAAAATAGAGCTTCCCTATGACCCTGCAATTGTACTACTGGGTATTTACCCCAAAGATACAGATGTAGTGAAAAGAAGGGCCATCTGTACCCCAATGTTCATAGCAGCAATGGACACATTTGCCAAACTGTAGAAAGAGCCAAGATGCCCTTCAACAGATGAATGGATAAAGAAGATGTGATCCATATATACAATGGAGTATTATACCTCCATCAGAAAGGATGAATACCTAACTTTTGTATCAACATGGAATGGGACTGGAGGAGATTATGCTGAGTGAAATAAGTCAAGCAGAGAGAGTCAATTATCATATGGTTTCACTTACTTGTGAGGCATAAGGAATAACACGGAAGACATGGGGAGATGGACAGAAGTGAGTTGGGGTAAATCGGAGGGGGAGATGAATCATGAGAGATTGTGGACTCTGAGAAACATACTAAGGGTTTTGAAAGGGAGGGGGTGGGGGGTTGGGTGAGCCTGGTGGTAGGTTTTAAGGAGGGCACATATTGCATGGAGTACTGGGTGTGATGCATAAACAGTGAATCTTGGAACATTGAAAAAATAAAATAAGGTCTAAAAATAAAAGGGGGTTGCTTTAGTGACTCAGTCAGGGACAGAGCCCCACATCAGGCTCCCTGCTGGATGCAGAGCCTGCTTCTCCCTCTCCCCCTGCTGTTCCCCTTTGCTTGTGCTCTCTCTCTCTCTCTCTCTCTTTTAATCTTTTAAAAAATTGTTTTTTGAAAAAGATATTTGGCATTTGTACTCTAAATAGCAACAGAGAAAACTTTGGGAACAAGTAGGAATAAAAATTATCAAAATGACAGGTAGCTTGGTGGATGAAGAAAAAAAGGCTCATTAATTGGAGAATGGAAGTATGTTTTGTAAACTATAAGAAAGTCTTTTCAAGTGAAGGCAAGGGGAGAGGTGTGTAGGTATTAGTGTCTAAGTAAATAGATACTATGTTTTGAATGTCCATGTCAAATTCTCTCCGCTCTTCCAGGGAAGGTGTCAGGCCAGCCAGTACAACTTAAAATTGAGCCTCTGTCCTGAGCATCTTGCTGTGAACCACTTTATGCTTATATGTCCTGACCCATTCCTAATTTTCTAGCTTGCAACCCCATGACTCACTTTTCTGCTAATATGTCCTCAGAACTGACTTTGACCTTTGGCTTCCCTTCTTTAACCACAATATATTCAGACTGCTCTCGCTACATTACCATCCATTGCCTTGGTCAGATCCTGCTTCCTCTACCCACTATTATTAAACCAGTTCATGCTGAAGTGCAAGGACTCTGGAGCTGGAGTCAATGTTGGCTTGGCTCTTTTGCGTTCACATACCCATCTGTTATCACCACTCACTAATCTACTTCTTGTATTGTTCCTTCTGGCTTTGACTGAAGTAACACTTGGCTTTTGGGGATACGTACCATTTGCTGACTGTTCCAGGGTCAGCCTCCTATAGCCAATCAGTCTGTGCTGGCTTTAGGGTTCTCACATTTTTATGTTCACTATAATTATTGGAGAGGTATGTTAAAAATCAAAATGCTCAGACCCCAGCAGCTCCAAAGAGCAATCCAGATCAGTGTTACCCAAACTGTGATCCTCAGACAAGGAGCGTCAGCAATCACATGGGAGCTTGCTGAGAATGTAAATTATTGGGTTCTACCCGTAGACATTCTGAATCAGGCTCTCTGTGGGTGAAACCCAACAATCTGTGTGTGTGTGTGTGTGTGTGTGTGTGTGTGTGTGTGTCTATGTTTAAGATTTTATTTATTTATTTGACAGACAGAGATCACAAATTGGCAGAGAGGCAAGGCAGAGAGAGAGGAAGGGAAGCAGGCTCCCTGCTGAGCAGAAAGCCTGATGTGGGGCTTGATCCCAGGACCCTGGGATCATGACCTGAGCCGAAGGCAGAGGCTTTAACCCACTGAGTCACCCAGGTGCCCAACAATCTGTGTTTTAACATGGAAGTTCAACCTTAATTTACTGATTTTGGATGATGTTGGTACTGGCTTTTGGTACATAAATTATGGTCTGATTCTAGACCCACTGAGGCAGAATCTGTATTTTTAAAAAAATACTCAGGTTTTAGAAGTACTGCTCTGATAACCTTTTAACAAATAACCTCAATGGTTTTTAGGTATAACAAAAAGTTAGAAAACATCTGCATTAACACATGCTCTGTACTTAAGAGAGGGGCAGTACTGTTCAGTCTCAGCTTGATGTTTCTCCAAGAATTTTCTGTTTAAATATGTTTCTTCTGGTGCCTATATGGTTTGTAATACAAACCCTGCATAATATCTGTGTTTCAGAGCTGATTTGAGGCTTTAGTACTTAATGCCTATAAAACTTGCTGAGATCCTCTGGTAAATCCCAGGGTCAAAAAAACATTCATTTATCTGGGCTTTGCTGTCACTGGTACTATAATAGATTTTAACATGTCATTCACTCCCTGAAAATAATGGCTGTACCCTCAAACTAGGTGCTATGACAAAAAGAAATAAACCAAATAATAGAATAAAATGACACAAGTTTATACACACCCCTCTGCCCCCAAAGTAGGATAATTAAGAAGGAACAGAGTGTCTATATTTTTATTTCATTTCTCATTTAAATTAAATATTGAAACAATATTCAGTCAAAATTACCTTGCTGGTAACCAGAAGCTCTGCAGAAAAATTTCGTGATGTCTTATTTTGTTATCGGTTCCCAAGCATGAACTACAGTTTCTGAATAATGAGGCAAACTGATGCAGTGCTATTTTTAGAGGTAAGTTGCAAATGTTTACTTCACAATATGTGTAATAAACAAACTTCTTTTGATTTCTTTTAAAGATATCATGACTCTTTTTTGAGTTTTCTTAAAAAGAGAAATGGGAACAAACATGCACCAACTCCTCTGGGTGCCATTTGAATGAGTAGACTTACTTATTTCATTAGAGATGCTACTAAAATTAAAACCCTTTGACACACAATCTACCTTGTAATGTAATTACTGCACACGTGTCTCTTTTCCCAGTAAATTGTTAGCCTCTAGAGAAAAAAGAATGGATCTTTTTTATATTTGAATTCTCCACAGTGTCTAATGGTGCCTTACAAAACCTCAATAAATATTTATAGAATGAAAAAAAATGGGTGGTCATTTTGTTCCTTCTATATTTTTGAACTTTGTTCATTGTTTTCAGTGTGCTGTTAACCAAACTCCTGGTTGACCATTTAGATAACTTAAAGCTCAAACCCTTAGGAAGTTACTTGGCTAATATGGCAGGGACCAATTAATCCCTGCAGATTTATCCATTTTCTCTGCTGTGTCAGAAGGGACTGTAGATTAGGTAAAACTAGTAAATAAGTTCACAAAGAAAATAACTAAAGTTAATCTTATTTATAGTACAAACATGCTCTTCTCAACTCTTAAAAGTAGTGACCTAAAATCCTCAGAATAATATCCTATCCATCAAGCCATCTTATAAATAGCCTTGCTCTGTAATGTAGGGGAAAAGACTGAAGGAATTTGTGCCTACTAAATTATGGGAAATGACAAACTAAAAGAAAATGACCTAAGTTGAATAATAAGATATTTCTCTTTCTGTAGGTGAAAATAATTGAATATTAAGTTTCCTATAGCTCAAATTAATACCTTTTTGCAATTTCTAAGCTATTGTATTTTAAATCTATACATTGCCCAGTGTTGTCTTTCAAGTAAAAGAATTTAAACCATATAGTAATTTCTGTCAACTCCAAAAGTTGAGTTTAGGAGATTCATAAATTTTGTAAACCAAGGTTCTAAGAACACTTAAGGTCAGAATCTCTGTGAAATTTTTTTTTTAATTTGAATTCTGCTTTTATTTGTTTCCTAATAAAAATTCTCAAGATAAAACCAGAAGGAAATTGGACTATTTGATTATATTTTCTAAATTGTATTGCTAAGCAACACACATTAGATCACTTCAGGTATTTATTAAGATGCAATTTTGTAGGCCTGACTTACTGAACTAGAATCTTAGGGTGAAGCCTCTGAGGTCAACATATTTACTAAGAATAAAAGATCGATCTTATACCAGAGCTGGTGAAACCCTCTTTTCTATGGATGAGATAATTGAAGTCTAAAGACACTAAGTGATGTGTCTTAATATCATACAACTAGTAAGCAGTAGAGTTGCTTTTCTAATTCAAGAAGATGGGATAAACTCTCTCTCTATTGCCCCCTATCCATTGTTTTTCCTCCTCTCTGTCTTTTTGTTACTTGGGTCTATTCACAGATGTGTGTAGCAGGGTGGAGTAACTAAAATACCAGCTTTCTGGTGATAAATATGAAAAGAGGAGTCCAAAAGAATTGGTAAATATTGGGGAGTGGGAACCATGGAGAGGAAAGTTGTCTGGAAAATGATTTCATAAGTTGATTATAATTATCTCTGGGCTCACCCCAGAGTTGTGCATGCATAGATCTGAGCCTAATCACTATACTAAAGACTTTGAGAAGGGAAGTAACCAAAAGACTATAATCCAGGTCACAGAGTGACCACTGGCTAATGCCCATGTGAGACAGATACAAACAGAACAGCAAAGCCTTTGAAAACTGAATTGACATTGGAACTACAGAGCACAGAAGGTAGGTTAAAACTGAGAGCCTGAACTTAACCAGATTGATTGCCTGCTAAAACAAGAATATCAACATTCCCAACAAGATTTAAATAGGACCTATTGTCTCATAACATAATATTCAAAACATCTAGGATTCAATCAAAATTATTTGTCATGTAAAGAACTAAAAATATTTCAAATTGCATGGAAAAGATAATCAGCAAATATAAAAACCGAGATGACACAGGTGTTGGAATCCTGGAAGATTTTAAATATCTCATTATAGAAATGCTGCAGCAAGAAACTCTAAACACTTTTGCAATGGAAAAAAAAATAGAAAGCTTTAGTAAGAAATAGAAGATATATATTAAAAATAATTCGAATCTTAGAACTGAAAAATAAAGTAACTGAAACAAACTAACCCATCAAAAAACCCAAATTCTCATTGAATGGGCTTAAAAGCAGAATAGGGATGGAGATGATAGATGAAAGAGTCAGTGAACTTGAAGACAGATCAATAGATATTATGTAATCAGAAGAACAGAGAGAAAAAAAAATTAAGGAATGAAAACAACGCCATGATACAATGTCAAGCGTTCAGGCTGTCTGTATACCAAAGAGAGAAGGAGTGAAATGCTGGGGGCAAAAAGTTTGAAGAAAAATGACTGAAAGATTCTCAAATTTGTCAAATAACATAAGCCTATAGATTTAAGAAGATTTAAGAGTCTAAATGTATGTATCCCAAAACACAGCAAAAATGGACAGATCTGAAAGGAGAAATAAGCAAGTCCACAATAATAGTTGGAGCCTTCAGTGTTCCTCTCTCTATAATTAACAGAAATAGAGAGAAAATTAGAAAATACAGAGAACTAAACAATACCACCAACCAATTGGGTCTAATTGATATTTAGGACACTCCAACCAAAACCAGAAGAATGCAAATTCTTTTTAAGTACACACAGGATATTCACTAAGATCACATCCTTGATTATAAAACCTTAACAAATATTAATTAAAAAAAAACCCAACAACACATGAAGTATGTTACCAGATCATAGTGGAATTAAAGTAGAAATCAGTAACAGCAGGATTATGTCTCAAAACACTTACACATTAAACAACACACTTCAAAGTCATCATGGGTCAGAAGAGGAAATCTAAGGATGTATTAAAAATACTCTAAATGAAGGGGAATCTTGGTGGTTCAGTTGGTTAAGCCTCTGACTTTGGCTCAGGTCATGATCTCAGAGTCCTGGAATGGAGCACATTGGGCTCTCTGCTCAGCGGGGAGCCTGCTTCCCCCTCTTTCTCTGCCTGCCTCCCTGCCTACTTGATATCTCTCTGTCAAACAAATAAATAAAATCTTAAAAAATAATAATAATAACCCCCCCAAAACAAAACAGAAAAATAGAGGCAAATCAAAGAAACAGAAAACTGTTTTGAAAAGATGAAAAAATTGACAAACTTCCAGCAAAATTGACAAAGCATAAAAGAGGGAAGATGTATTACCAAAAAACATATAAAAATTAAATCTTACCTCATTTATATCCTGGAAAACATGAATTAAGATGAGATACAATTTTGCCTTTTCATCAGGTTGTAATTTTTTTTTTTTAATGTGACATTTAGTACTGAGGGGGCTGTTGGTAAAAGCATATTCAACACTGTTAGGACTATAAATCATTATAGCTTTTGGGGAAAATAATTTGTTAATATGAAATTTTTGAATGTGCAGTTTTGACTCAGCTATACCATTTGTGCAATAAAAATAAGAGCATAAATATACATGTATAAAAGTGTTTACTGTATCAGTGTTTATAAATATCAAAAGCAGAAATCAATTTAAATGCTTAGGGGAATAACTGAATAAGTTACTGCATATGCTACAGAATATTCTTCCACTAAGGCATGTCTATATGTGTCAAGATCTATATATACTTAGAGAGATGTTCATGTTATTTTGTGAAGTAATAAAACAAATGTGGCAGTTTTAAAATATGGTCCTCAAATTCTGTGACCCTCTTTCCATCAAGAAGTGGAATCTATATTCTTCCCTTGAGCCTGGGTTCTGTGAGTATTTGGCCAATAGAGTATGGAGCAAGTGGAAATGTGCCATTTTTTGTGACCAGTCTTTAAGAACCTAACAACTTCCATTTCCTGTTCCTTGAAATGATAACCTTTGGAACTCAATCACCATACCATGAAAAAGTGTAAGCAGCTTGAGGAGAGCCCAGCTTGGGAGTCTAGCTGAAGAGGAATGGAGGCTTTAGAGGCACAATTTGGGTTAAATTCCCAATGACCAGTCAGCAGGAAGTTGCCAACCACAAATGTGAATCACAGAAAGTGGATCCTCCAGTCCCCTGCTGTGCTATATAGACATTGTGGACCAGAGATTGTGCCCTGAACCTCGTCTGAGTTACAGATTTGTCAGATTTGTGAGGAAACTAAATGGTTGTTTTTGTTTTAAGCTACTGTGATTTGGGATGGTTTGTTACATGGTAACAGGAACAAGAAGGTATATAATATATATAATACAAGTATTTTTGGAAAAAAATCAAAATTAAAGAGAATTCTCTATATTTGTATATGCACATGGGAAAATTAGTATTAATTTGGGATGGAACATACTGTTAATTTTACTCTGGATTTTTGGGAATCAATGATATAAAAATATTAGGAATATAAAACTAGAACAAATTTACATTAAAGCTTGACAAAATTTGAAAGAGGAATTTAAATGATTTTGTCAAAGGGTTATTTTTCTTATTATTCCCAGAAGCATGTCAGACTAAACAGAATTAATAATTTATCCTTCTAAACTAATCTTTGAGGGACTACTCTGAATTTATAAAATAGAAAAGGTATATCTTCAGCCAAGATCAGTGTTACTTTTTTCTTTTACATATACTGTTTCTTTTTTTTCCTCATCTCATTCTCATTCATCCAGTCTGTATTACACTTTAACCTTAACCTCATCCATTTTCAATTCACAGAAGGTCTAGATAACTGTGTTGAATTAATACTATTGAATATGTATTATAAAGAACACATCAGACTTTATGTTTCCAGGAGATGAACAATCGAAGACATAGATACCATTCTCAGCATTGTGTACCTCACATTAAAGCAAGCAGAGCCATAATTGGTGTCTTTCTGATGTTGCCTCTGGAGCAGAGTAGCTAACATTAGAATGTGAATAATTTAGTTCACATTCTATTTGAGAACTCAGGAGTTCTTAAACTTGGTTGGGTATCAGTTTTGCTTGAAGAAGTTTTAAAATATATACATTTGAGATTTCACACCTGGATATCCAGATTCAGAAAATTTGAGTTTGGCGCTCAGGATGCTACATTCTGAAAAGGATTTCCAGGTGATACTGATGCATAGTCAAGTTTGAGAGCTACTGATTTAGTCACCAAATAATCATGATTGGTGAGAGAAGACACATGATTATCAAAACCGGGGCAAGAAACTGAGGTAAAGTGTATGTGTACTGCTGAAAGTGTGCTGGGATGTGTGTAATGGTTTTTCTGTTCTCTGGGTTTGGGAAATATGCTTTTTTCTTGCTGAGTACATGCAACCTATGTAGAGTTCATTCCTTCATTATTCCACAAATATTGAGAAGCCAACATTTGGCACCCGCTGATCTAGGACACTGAGCCGTAATGAATGAAACAGAGAACAATCCTGCCTTCATGAAACTTACACTCTGTTGGGTAGAAACAAAAATAAAGATAATAAATAAGCAAATCATGAGATATGTTAGAAGTTGCCAAGTGAAAGCAAGTTATGAGGATGTCCCTAGTCCAATTTCACTCTCACTCTTGTCAAAAAATATTTCATGTCTTCTCCTTTCTCCTTAAACTACAACACCTCTTCCCACCATCTTCACTCAACTTCCAAATTCACTGAGAAAATTGAAGCAATCATGAAAGAACTTCTCCAGTTTCCTGTCACCACATCTGCTATTTATCAGCATATGTTTTCCATACTTCTGAGGGTCATCTCTCTATTTGTGCACTGGATCTACTTCCCTGTAGTAATGAATTTTCATGAGGACAATGAGAATCCTAGTTAAATTCACCTAATGAGAAAAACTAAGTGTGAGTGAGAGCATAAAGTTATGTAGAAGGTGTAGTTCAATAATGTTATTTCCTGAGTCTTGATAGAAAGAAGGCCTGCCTACAGAGAATAGCAATCAGTTTGGAAATATAATTAAATATAATTACATCTAGTAAGGTAGTGCTTGAGGAGTTTTAACAAATAGACCTTGCTCTGTAGAAAGATCATGTTCTCAAAAGTGGTAAGAACAAAATTCCTGAACTCTTCCTATGTGTACCAACTGCATAATTGCACACTTAAATAAGATTCAAAATACTAGGAGTTTATCCCAGAAATTAGAATAATTAAATATGCACTATACAATGGCTTAATTTTACATTTCTAAATCCCCTTTTGGTCTAGGTAGAAGATGATGAATAATCTACTTTCCATATTTGATGAAGACCTATCCTGGATTCTCTCACTGACTAGTGAAACCACCTTCTCTAGCATCTTTTCTCTGGTTACAGTGATCTCCATTCCATCTATATTTTTATAACACTTATTATTTGTACCATGGTTTTTGTCTTTTATTTTTTAAAGATTTTATTTACTTATTTGACAGAGAGAGACACAGCGAGAGAGGGAACACAAGCAGGGGGAGTGGGAGAGGCAGAAGCAGGCTTCCCGCCAAGCAGGGAGCCTGATGAGGGCTCCATCCCAGGACCCTGGAATCATGACCTGAGCTGAAGGCAGATGCTTAACAATTGAGCCACCAGGCGCCCCTGGTTTTTGTCATTTATTCCCAAGCCATCTTTGATTGTTTTTAAATTATTTCATATCTTAGCCCCAGATTCTGATATCTGTTCTGATTTACACTGATTCATACCAATGGATTTCTTAGCTTCTCTGTGACCTGCTATCTATACTGAGATTTCTAATTCTTACATGAGGAAACTTTGCAATAGCGTCTACATTTTATTTTTATTTTTTTTAACTTTGCAATAGCGTCTACATTTTATTTTTATTTTTTTTTAATTATTATTTATTTATTTGACAGAGATCACAAGAAGGCAGAGAGGCAGGCATAGAGAGAGAGAGAGAGGAAACAGGCTCCCCACTGAGCAGAGAGCCCGATGCAGGGCTTGATCCCAGGACGCTGGGATCATGACCTGAGACGAGGGCAGAGGCTTTAACCCACTGAGCTACCCAGGCGCCCCAAGCGTCTACATTTTAGATGATTAATAGCAATGTAAAGTCAAGTGATAAAGAACCAATAGGCTTCAGGATGGTCAGAAGTAAAGGTTAAAAGGTTGGTAATAATTTGTAAATGCAGGTATGATTTACCTTACAAGCCGATCTACGAAATAAGAATGAGAAAATACCCATAGCTAATTTATTTAATGTATTTAAGTTAAGGTATTTAATCACCAGATTGCTCTATTTAAGGCAGGTTGAGCAATCATTTACTTATGAAAGAATTTTGAATATAGAATTCACATCTTAATTTGTGAACTGAATTATCAAGAGGAAAACTAAGCATAAATGAAAATTATTTCTGTGGAACATGTCAATTGGGTAAAGTATGACATATTAAAAATATTTTTGTATATTTCCAACTACCTTGCAATATCCAATGTTAGAGGTATCAAATGTAGAGACATCTGTAGATGGAGATTTCAAGAGCAAGTCAGTGAATTAGCTGCATTATAAGCAAACTCAAGTCATAAAATAACCATAATATCAGATGATATTGTTCAATAAGTCATGAAACAGTTTCCATTTCTCCCTGATTTTATGGTCCTCACTAACCCCATTAAAATACTGGGATTTAGGTTGGTTAACTCTTCAGACTGAAAAACTAATTGTAAGCAGTGACAACTCTTAGATGCCTCAAAAGAATGTCCTGTCAAAGTCAACATGTCCTTTTTTCCAACCAATTTTTTTCTTTTACTTTTTTTTTTTTTAAAGATTTTATTTATTTATTTGTCAGAGACAGAGGGAGAGAGAGTGAGCGAGCACAGGCAAACAGAGAGGCAGGAAGAGGCAGAGGGAGAAGCAGGCTCCCTGCCGAGCAAGGAACCCGATGTGGGACTCGATCCCAGGACGCTGGGATCATGACCTGAGCTGAAGGCAGCCGCTCAACCAACTGAGCCACCCAGGCATCCCTTTTTTTTCTTTTTTAATGAAAGCTTTATTCTTTGGTGGTTGAATTTTAATTATTTGTTTTTGAACAAATGGATATTACTTTTGTGGATAATTATGTTTTTAATAAACAAGATGCAGAATTTCTATTCATACTTCAACTGGATAAAAATTACATTCAAGTGATGACAATTTGAGTTTAAAACTTAAACCAAATTTTTAGTAACTTAGTTTATTATTTATTGTTATCATGAGAGTTTCTAAACTGGCAACCATATGTGTTAATGGGGAAACAATTTAGATCAGGAGGTGGGGATTTGTGTTAAATTTACTTAAAGGAGGAATTCTGAATTACACTTGAGACCCTTAATTTAAGATTTTAAAGTCTTTCCTAGTTAGTACCAATGTAACCAATATTGTTTTCTGAGGCTTTTCAATACTCACAATGATATGGCCTGAAATTATGGGAATTTGACTTTATTAGCTCAGTTGCTTTTCTGTCTAATGGGAGCACTTTAAATAAAGGAAGCTTCTCTACATTTCCAGCTTGGCGTGTCAGCTAGGATGTACCCTAATATCTTACTCCCTCACTGTGACAACACCCTTAAGTATCATTCTTCCCTCTCAGCACTTAGCTTATTATAGTGCTATGACTTGTTTCTATGTTTATCTCCTTACTAGAGTTAAAGAAAACCAGAGGAGAATAGTAGTTAAAGCAGTTAGAACAGATTTTATTCCGGAACTACTGCATTAAGGGAAAAAGAGTCTTCATATCGAATTGGTCTCAATTCCTAATTGAGCACTGGCCGCTGGGAATTTCTGGCCAAGGAGTGGGTTGGGGTCAGTGGATGGAAACATCAAGGGTAAGGAGGGGTTCTGGCCAAACCAACTTGACAGGATTCATGCTGAAACCAGGTGGGGGTGATTATATACCAAGGGTGGGGGATGAGGAGTTTGATTGCAATGGAAGGTGATCACATTTTAAGGGTGGGGAATTCTCTCTGAACTGACTTAGAACGATTCTTGCTATCATTAGGCAATATAGGCCTGAGGAGGACAATAAGGACAGACTCCAAAGTCAAGGCCTCCAGGGCTTGCCAGAGATTGATTAAAGTTTTGTAAAAGAGAGTCTTTGTCATTAGGTGATCCCTGAAAGGCTCTGAGTATATCAGTTGTCTGTATTTCTAGTTCTTAACATACTGCATAGCACACAATGGCTAGTCAATGAATGTTTTTGAAGGAATAAATTAAGGATAGGGAATTGACATTTATTGAGTGCTAAGTATGTTGCAAATACTAAGTTACCAAAGAAATAGTGCTGGCTTTCAAGCTTGGTTTTGAATCCTGAATTTAATACCAGCTGTGTGACCATGTACAATTTATATACTTTCTGAGGATTAGTTTCCTTAACTTTTTTTTTAATATTTTATTTATTTATTTGACAGACAGAGATAACAAGTAGGTAGAGAGAGGCAGGCAGAGAGAGAGGGGGAAGCAGGCTCCCTGCTGAGCAGAGAGCCCGATGTGGGGCTCAATCCCAGGACCCTGGGATTATGACCTGAGCAGAAGGCAAAGGCTTTAACCCACTGAGCCACCCAGGTGCCCCTAGTTTCCTTAACTTTAAAGAGGTAATATACTTACCTAAATTTTTATGTGAGAATTAAATGTAAGTAATACATGAAGAAGCTATATTGTAGCCACTTTGGTACATTATCTCTTTTAGCATATTTTCCACTTTGTCAGACATTACCTATATAGAATTATGGGAATTATACAGCTTTAATCCATAATCCAGAGAATTGTAATGTAATGAAAAATTTTCACTATGTGACTTTAAGCCAGTCTCTTAATATATACTTTTCTCTGTTATAAAATTAGAACACCTAACTAGATGATCTCTAAGATTTCTAATGGTAACATTTTTGAATCATACACCCTAGGAACAGAAGTAGTTCCATTTGTTACAATTTCCATAAGAATCTACCAGTAGATTCTTTCTTGCTAAAATCTGAGGAATTTAGTACGCTATCTCTCCTAGGAGAATTTTCCACTTAAAAAAGAAGAGAAATGGGATGTTGAAAAGATTGCTAAAGAGTAGATTGTTGGGGCACCTGGGTGGCTCATTCAGTTAAGTATCCAACTCTTGATTTTGGCTCAGGTCTCTGAGATCAAGCCCTGCTACCAGCCTGGTGCTCTGCGGTCAGGCTGCTTGAGATTCTGCTTGAGATTCTCTCCCCCTGCATACCCCCACCCTGCCCCTGCTCCTGCATGTGCATGCGTGCTCTCTCTGAAATAAATAAAAATAAATAAACCTTTTTAAAAAAAGAGTGGGTTACTAATAGATTACTCAGATATCAGTAAGGAACCAATTTTGAACAGCAGGGACATCTTTCCTGTCATAGGACATAGTGTTCCTGTCATACTATTTTACCTATGTAACTTAGAAGTTTAAGCTGATAAAAAAATACCACTGAAGGGGTTTTAGGTTCTCTGAAGAAGCATTTTATTGATTTGGTTTAGATTCTTTAGAACATTTTGGAATGCTTTTTAAATACGTTCACGTTCATGTTGAAAGTTGAAGAAACAAGAAAATTAGTTCTTAGCTCTTTCTTTCTTTCCCATCTCCTCTCTCTCCCTCCCCCACCCTCACTCTCATTCTTGCTCTTTCTCTTTCCTTAACTTGAACAGCTAAGAGCACTTGGAGCACTGCCAGCCATAAAATAAAGCTGTATCAGACTGAGACTGGTATACAAAATATTCTACTCCTTTAAAATCCCCCCCGCCGAAGTATCTACTCTTCCATTGCAGTATATAAAGCTTTTGGTGGCTTTGCTGGTAGCTGATGTAATGAGTTCAGCTAAGTGCAGACTAAGAAGGGTGAGTGTTTGTAAAATCAACTGCTGTATTAGTCTACTGGCATGTTCTTAAATAGAAGGCATGTACACTAAAAGTACAAAATCCAACTTTTGAATATGATGGACTGGATTTTGTTATGTTATGAATTAGGATTTTTTCTAAAAGGTGTCATTTTGTCACAGGGCACTAACTTCAGTTAATACTATGCCAGTTTATCGGGACAAGGTTAAGAATAGTGAAGAGAAGATTAGGTATAAAGTCTGGAGCCAAAGGTTTTAGCTGTGGCTCTGTTTCTAATTTACTGTGTGACATTAGACAGACACATTCCTTGCTTATGTTAAATTACATGATCTTTAAGGTCATTCCCGTACAGACATTCTAACTAGGACACAATCATAAGAAGACCAAAGTCCTAGATGTTCTGAAAGTTTGCGCTGTACTTAGAGGCAGGCAGGCTATCTAGGAAGTGTTACTTAAATATAAGTATCTTCTCGTTAACATAATCTAGCTTTTAGATGATGGTTTAGGAAATAAGAAAGATGTATATTATCTCCTTTAAAAGACATTAGCTTCCATCTTGTGAAATAAGAAAGTGAAAAGATAAACCCAAATTAAGTAGAAGAAAGATAAATATTAATCAAAGTAGAAATCAGTGAAATAGAAAACCTATTAGAATGAATGAAGTAAAATTTTTATTCACTGGTATCATGATTATCTATATTATATGGCAATAAGTTTTCATATTCACACTTTATACAAAAATGCTCTCAGAATTCATCACAAATCTAAAATGCAAAACTATAGTTACAGTAAAAAGATTTAAGTGGTTGTCAAAAACTTGGGAAAAGATGGTGTATTTTAGTTAATAATAATGTATCAATATTGGTTCATAAATCTTAAATGTTCCATATTAATGTAAGATATTAATAATAGGGGAACCAGATACAGGATATTTGGGAACTCTCTGTACAGTTTGTAGTTATTCTGTAAATTTAAAACTGTTCTAAAAAATAACATCTACTTTTAAAAAGTATAGTGAAGTAGCATTAAATACCTACCAAAATAACTGGAGTGTGAGACAGAATGTATAAGCTTGGTGAAGACGTAGAGCAATGAAAACACTCATACACTATTGGAGGAAGTGTAAATTCATCCAAATACTTTAGAAAATTGTTTTTGGAGATAAAAATGCCGTTAATCTTTAATAAATAGGATTTGTATCTCTTATGATCTACCAATTCCACTCCTGAATATACTCAAATACATACATGTATTCGTCAAAAGGCATGTACCAGAAGGCACATAGCTTGTTATAGCCCAAAATAGAAAACTAGCCAAATGCTCAACAATGCTGAAATGGATAAATGTATATTTTCACAGAAATAAGAATAAACAGCCCACAACTACTTGCAAACATATGATGAACCTCACAAAGTTGATATGAAGTACCAGATACACAAAAATGCATAACTATATAACTAATTTATATATTATACAACAGGCTAGACTAATGTATGGTGTTAAGGCACAAGAATGTTTACCTTGGGGAAAGGGTAGTTCTTTTAGGAAGCAAGAGGGAACTTGTGAGATTGGCATGTCCTATTCCTTGATCTGGGTGTGCAGATCAAGAATGTGTTCAGTTTGAGAAAATTATTTTTATCTATATGAATTGGAATATAAATAAATTTTTCATACTATCCATTATTAATTATGTGGATTACAAATCTCTCTTCTAGGTTTGTAGCCTGTGTTTTCAGTTTCTTCATGTTATTTTTTTTAACAGAAGCTCCTTTTAAAATAACTTTTAGGGGGCCTGGGTGGCTCAGTGGGTTAAGCCTCTGCCTTCAGCTCGGGTCATGGTCCCAGGGTCCTGGGATCGAGCCCCGCATCAGGCTCTCTGCTCAGTGGGGAGCCTGCTTCCTCCTCTTTCTCTGCCTGCCTCTCTGCCTACTTGTGATCTCTGTCTGTCAAATAAATAAATAAAATATTAAAAAAAATAACTTTTAGTAAGAGAAAAAATTCAAACATACACAAAGGAGAAGAGAAGATTATCATGAAATCTGTGAGCCTATCATCCAGCTTCAGCAACTACAAACTTTGGCAATCTTACTTAACCTGTCTCCCTTACCCTACCTTTTTTTTTCCTGGTATACTTTTAATAGTTTTATTTTGTTATAACTGACATACAAAACTGCACGTATTTATAGTATAAAATTTGATAATTTTTTTTTAAATTTGACAGACAGAGATCACAAGTAGGCAGAGAAACAGGCAGAGAGAGAGGAGGAAGCAGGCTCCCTGCTGAGCAGAGAGCCTGATGCAGGGCTAGATCCCAGGACTCTGGGATCACGACCTGAGCCAAAGGCAGAGGCTTTAACCCACTGAGCCACCCAGGCGCCCCTAAAATTTGATAAATTTTGACATATGTATATGCCCATAGCAACCATACCTATATTCAAGAAAAACATAAATACTCCCACCCTCAAATTTTCTTCATGTGCCATTGGAATTCCTCTTTCTGCTTCTGCCCAGACATCCCAGCTGCTACTGATCTGCTTTTTATCACTATAGAGAACTTGCATTTTCTAGAGTTTTATAAAATGGAATCACATAGTATGGACTTTCTTTGTTTGTTTGTTTGTTTTTTTTAAACCAGGTATAATCAATTTGAGATTTATCCATGTTGGTTCATATATCAGTAGTTTATTGATTTTTAATTGATTAATAGTATCTCATTGTACCATTATTTGTTTATCCATTCATCTGTTGGTGGACATTTGGATTGTTTCGAATTTGAAGCTATTAGAAATAAAGCTCCTATGAACACTTCATGTGCAGGTCTTTGTATAGACACAGATTTCCTTTTTTCTTGGCTAAATACCTAGGAGTAATATGACTAGATCATATGGCAGGTATATATTTAATTTTTAAGAAATGGACAAACTATTTTTCAAAGTGGTTGCACCAATTTACAGTCACCCAGTATCATAGGAGAATTAGAGTTCTTCCACATTCTTGCCAACACTTGGTAAGGGCAGTCTTTTTAATATTTTAACTATTTTAATAGGAGTACAATGTTTTAATTTCCATATCCCTAATTTAAAGAAAAAGGGACAGAAGATTTGAACAGACATTTCACCTAAGAATGTACTGATGACAAATAAACACAAGAAAAGATGCTCACCATCATTAGCTATATCATTGAAATCACTTAATATGTGTTCTTGTTTTCTGGCTGGCTTTTTTTCATTTAGCAATATATACTTATTATATTCCATTGCATGGTTATACTGTAGTTTATTCATTTGCCTATTGAAGGAGATCTTGGTTGCTTCTAGCTTTGGGCAGTTATAAATAAACCTGTTATAATCATCCACCTATAGGTTTTTGTGTAGATATAAGCTCTTGATTCAGTTGGGTAAATATCTAGGTGTGTGATTGCTGGATCATATGGTAAGATTATGTTTAGTTCTATAAAAAACTGGAAAACTTTCTTCCATACATAGGTTTTTTTTTTTGTTATAGAGTTTCAAGTACTTTTAATTTCAATTTTGTTTTCTTTTTATACACATTGCTATTTAGAAGTGTTTTTAATATTACCAAATGTATGGACTAAAATTTTTTTTACTAAAATTTTTCTTTTATTTATTTTTTAAGTTTTTAAGGATTGTTGAGGACATGAAGTTTCTTTGAAATTTATTGAGCTATGTTTTACAAAATAGTATATGGTGAATTTTATAGGTGTTAATATGTGATTGAGAAGAATGTATATGTTCTAATTATTTGGTACAGACTTTTTATGTGTTACTGAATCAAGCTTGGTACTTATGTTTTTCTACTTTTCATATGTTTACTAATTTTTAAACTTCATGTAATCTATCAATAATTAAGGGATGTGTTTTGAAATCTGATAATACAGTGTTAAACTTTTAGGATCTCTGATGTCTGACACTTCTTATTTTTTTATGATCTCAAGCTATTTTAATTGGTGCACACTCCTCTGGAATTGTTAAATATTCTGGCACAGCTGAACTTTCATCATTATATAGTGAACCTATTTTTTTCTAATGGTTATTTTTTCTTAATATCTACTTGGATCAGTAATATAAATAGTCCAGCTTTTCTTTTGTTAGTATTTGCTTGTTATGTTTTTCTATCCATTTACTTTCAAACATCACGTCTTTATGTTTAATGTGACATATAATAATAATGCATAGGTGGCTCTTTTTTTCAACTTATCTGACAATCTATCTTTTGTACAAATGCAGCCAATTTATAATTTTCATGGTTGTATAGGTATCTGAATGTTTGTTCCATTTAATTTTGATTTCCATTTTTGTTGCTCTTTCTATGTTGTAGTATTATTTATATTTTCTTTCCTTTTATTTTGGAACAATTGATTTTTAAAAAATTTTTACTTTTTATTGGTTTAGAATTTGCACACACTCAATATCAGTTCTTTTAGTAGATATGATTGAGAATTTACTGTGCTTATCAAAGGCTCTGGCTCCACCCAGGAGGTCTCAGGTCCAAGGCTCATTATACTAATTGCTATGTTGCTATAATGCAAGTACCTTATGGTTACTGTTCTCTTCCCCTAAGTCAGGTTTCAATTTATAGTATCAACCTGGACTAGTTATGACACCTAATTTGCATAAGTTTATTTATTTTTTTGATTGTGTGGAAATGTCTTATGAAAGTGAATGCAGGATCTTGCCAATTCTCCTTAAACATTTGACACTATTAGGAAGAAGATTTGCTCTGAAACAAATGAAGAATCAAGCAATCTTAGCTCAGCAAAACAGACATAATAGTACACTCTGTAATGTGCATCTGCTACCTGTAGTATTACTAGGGACTGGCTCTTTGACAAGTCATCACATGCTGTTAAAGATATAAGCAATTGATAGACATTTCTACTGCATGGTGCTTATGCCTTTCAGTCAATTCACTATAAACATTCTTGAGGGAAGAGAACTTAACCCTTAGTTTCCAAACCTCTTGAATTTCTTACTGTCAATATTCATAGCATAAATTTATTCTCTTGTGTAATTATATAAATTAGTATTCCCCAAACAATATTTAATAATTATAGTGATCACGAACGATTGCTCATGATTCTAACAAAAATGCTTCTTGGATCATCATTGATAAATATGATGTTGACTTTAGATTTGAAATTATATACCTGTATAAAATATTTATTTTTCATAAGCCAAAGATCTATTCTTGACATCTATTCCTGTGAACCTTGACTACTTTTTAATATATTCATTCATTCATTCGTTCATTCATTTTTTATTATAGTAAGAATATTTAGCATGATCTACTCTTTTAATAAAATGGTACAATACAGTATTGTTATAGGCACATGTTGTACAAAAGGTCTCTAGAAGTTACTTATGTGTAAGTAAAAGTTTATATATCCATTAAGTCATAATCCATATTTCCTCTCCCCTAACCCCTGGCAATTCTTCCATTCTACTCTTTGTTTCTATGAGGTTATCAAGTGTTTTTTTGTTTGTTTGTTTTTTTAATTAAGCATCCAGAAATAAACCCATACATCTATGGTCAAATTCATAAAAAAGCCCCATTTATTTATTTATTTATTTATTTGAAGTATAATTAATGTACAGTGTTATATTAGTTTCAACTAATATACAACTTATTACAATTTAATGATTCAACAATTTATACATTACTCAGTGCCAATCTCAATAAGTAACTCATAATCCCCTTTATCTCTTTCACCCATTCCCCCTAACTCTTCTTTCTAGAAACTATCAGTTTGTTCTCTGTTATTTAAGAGTCTGTGGGTTTTTTTTAAATTTGTTTTTCTCTTTTTCTCTGTTTGTTTTGGTTCTTAAATTCCACATATGAGTGAAATCATATGGTATTTGTCTTTCTCTGGCTGACTTATTTCACTTAACATTATGTCTTCTAAGTCTATCCATGTTGTTGCAAATGGAAAAATCTCATTTTTTTATGGCTAAATTTGATGATTTTGAACTCCTTATATGAGTGAAAGAATGCAGCATTTGTCCTTCTGTGCCTGACTTATTTCACTTTGTAATATCCTCCAGATTTATCCATGTTGTCCCATATTGCAGAATTTTCTTCTTTTTTAAAGCTGAATAATATCTCATTCTATGTATGTTCCACATTTTCTTTATGCATCCTGGAACAGATGACTTCACTGGTGAATCCTACTAAACATTTAAAGAATAATTAATGTCAATCCTTCTCAAACCCTTCCTCAAAAACTAAGGAGGAAGGGCTATTTCCAAACTCATTTTATGAGGCCAGCATTATTCTGATAGCAAAGTGAGACAAAGGCATTACAAGAAAACTACATGCCTATATCCCTGATGGTTATAGATACATAATCCTCAACAAAATACTGAATTCAACCACACATTAAAACCTTCTTAAACATAATGCCTAAGTGGGATTTATCCCTGAAGAGAAGGAAGTTTCCACATTATACAAATCAATTAATGTGATACAGCATATTAAAAGATGAAGGTTAAAAACACATGATCATCTCAGTAGATGCAAGAAAGCATTTGACAAAATTTAACACCCTTTCATGACAAAAAGCACTCTCAACAAATTAGGAGTAAAAAGAAATTACTTACTTCAGTGTAATAAAGGCTAAATATGTAAAGCCTACAGTTAACATTTTAGTGAAAAACTAAAAACTTTTTATTCAAAATAGGGAACAAGGCAAGGGTGCCCACTCCAGCCACTTTGTTCAACATAGTATTGGGAGTCTTGGTGAAAGCAATTAGACTCCTTGCTAAGGATCCAGAATAACAAAATTTTCCACATGAAAATCTCATGCATTTAAAAGCTCAGAATTCTGGAGAGGGCTTGAACCAGTTGAGATCCTGCACTGTGATCTAGCCTACATATTTTTCACCGAGAGCTTAGGGGCTTCTTGTATGTGGTCCAGAGCAAAAAAACAAAAACAAAAACACCAAAAAACAAACAAAAAAAAACTGCTTAGAATATTTTCATAAGAGTTATTAGAGCCAATAGAAAGAATTCTCATCTTTTATCTCCTATGGGAGTCATCTCTCCAAGACTTTCCCAACTAGTAAATTAGTATCATTTTTAAGTTGGCCAGAATATTTTATCACCCTCTGAAGCAAATACTTTATCATTTAAATCATATGCTAAAAGTGTCATTACCTTTCAGCACACCAGGCATCTGTTTTCTCTGACTCACTCATTTTGTTCTCTCTTCACCGGTAATCTCTAACTAGGGTGGTGTGTAAGATTTCTAAAAGTAAACATGAAATCCATTGAAGATTTTATTAGTGCTAGCTAGTAAAAATAAAATGGTTTTAAATAAAGCTGCTACATTATCTGGCTTCATAAATTTTATTTTCCTACATACAAAAGCAAAGTTTAGGTGCATAGCTATTAAGAGAGAGGTCGTATTACACCAGCCTGTATATCTTAAAAGGCTCATAATCACATTAATGTGGCATGTGGAAGGTGAATACTTTGCAGCAGCAACCAGTCCTTTGGAACATCTGTTCCTGAAAAAAGAAAAAAAAAAAACAATAGTTTTAAGGTTTGAAATTAAAGATCTCTAAGATTCCTAATTTTTAACCCAATTTTATTTTAATAATATTTGTTTTAAAAATTTAAAACCTGAACGTGTCCCCTCAGTAATACAAGGGATGAGTGGTACCCACTTTTATATTAGTCATAATTACCAGGAGATTTTACATCAAGAAGTGAGTGTCTTCATGAATTATGAGTTGCAGTTCAACTTCACTTTCTCAATATATCGAGGTTGGAATACAAAGAAGTCATTTTTTTTAAAGATTTTATTTATTTATTTGAGAGAGAGATTGAGAGAGGCATGAAAGGGGTGAAGAAGTCAGAGGGGGAAGCAGACTCCCCGTGGAGCTGGGAGCCTGATGCGGGACTTGATTCCGGGACTCTGGGATCATGACCTGAGCCGAAGGCAGTGGCTTAACCAACTGAGCCACCCAGGTGCCCCAGAAGTCATTTTTATTCAGACTGTGTCAACAGTCTCCATAAGCTGGGCAAAATATTTGCTATGTTGGTAAGAACAATGGCTTTATCTTTCACAGTTTAAAGTTTAAAGTCTGTATTTTTTTTTTTTATGCTTACCAGCAATTTCTGGTACATCACTTAATCTTTTTCATGCTTAAAAGTCCCATATTTGTAAATATTGATGATAATAATTATGTGGCAAGATTGTTTTAGAAAATTATAATAATATATATAAGGTCTTTGACATAGGGCCTTGAAAGGCATTGAAAAATACTGTTATTGTTTATGTATGTCTATAGTATCTGACGTTGCTTAAGTATTCTTCATACCTCTCAGTAGATTTGGCATCCTTATACATGGAATGCCAGAACAAAATACAATGTTGGATATTATCTAGTTGCCATTAACTCTTTATTTTACAACTGAGAAAACTGTCCCCATCGTGTTAAGCATTATCCAAGGTTACACACTGAATAAATAGCACAGGTAGTATTGGAACTTAAATTTCTACATTTTTTTCTACCTTGTTGCCAGTACATTTTTCTAGTTTACATATAAAAGCAAAAAAAAATCATGTAATTAATTTTACCACATCAGTTTCCATACTCTTCCTTGCTAGAAAGCCAGCAGATACAGTTGGCTATTAACAGAAAGATAGCCTTATGTTTGTTGAATTGTCATGTGCATTATGGTCAGTTTCAGTTGAACAGTTGCATTAAATAATGCTTTTTCTAGTGTTGTTTTTTACTAAAATACTTTCGAAGAATTTAATCTGATCAACATATCCTTCAGTTTTCTATTGAAAGATTCTAAAGCTTTTTCTATTAACATTTATGATGATCAATTTTTTGAAAATTTAATTTGGTAATTGGTAAGGAATAACATGGAGGACATGGGGAGATGGAGAGGAGAAATGAGTTGGGGGAATTGGAGGGGGAGATGAATCATGAAAGATTCTGGACTCTGAGAAAAAAACTGTGGGTTTTGGAAGGGAGGAGGGTGGGAGGTTGGGTGAGTCGGGTGGTGGGTATTGTGGAGGGCACGTATTGTATGGAGCGCTGGGTGTGGTGCATAAACAATGAATTCTGAAACACTGAAAAGAAATTAAATAAATAAAAATTAAAACAAAAACAAAAACAAAAACAAAACCTTAATTTGGCTCAGAATCACGAGAGACAATTCCAGACTTCAAGCTCTATTACAAAGCTGTCATCAAGACAGCATGGTACTGGCACAAAAACAGACACATAGATCAATGGAATAGAATAGAGAGCCCAGAAATAGACCCTCAACTCTATGGCCAACTAATCTTCGACAAAGCAGGAAAGAATTTCCAATGGAAAAAAGACAGTCTCTTCAACAAATGGTGTTGGGGAAATTGGACAGTTATATACAGAAGAATGAAACTGGACCATTTCCTTACACCACATACAAAAATAGACTCCAAATGGATGAAGTACCTCAATGAGAGACAGGAATCCATCAAAATCCTTGAGGAGAACACAGGCAGCAACCTTGTTGACCTCAGCTACAGCAACTTCTTCCTAGAAACATCGCCAAAGGCAAGAGAAGCAAGGGCAAAAATGAACTATTGGGACTTCAAGATCAAAAGCTTTTGCACAGGAAAGGAAACAGTCAACAAAACCAAAAGACAACTGACAGAATGGGAGAAGATATTTGTAAATGGCATATCAGATAAAGGGCTATTATCCAAAATCTATAAAGAACTTATCAAACTCAATACCCAAAGAACAAATAATCCAATCAAGAAATGGGCAGAAGACATGAACAGACATTTCTGCAAAGAAGACATCCAGATGGCCAACAGACACATGAAAAAGTGCTCAACATCACTTGGCATTAGGGTAATAAAATCAAATCCACAATAAGATACCACCTCACGCCAGTCAGAATGGCTAAAATGAACAAGTCAGGAAATGATAGATGTTGGTGAAGATGTGGAGAAAGAGGAATCCTTCTACACTGTTGGTGGAAATGCAAGCTAGTGAAGCCACTCTGGAAAACAGTATGGAGCTTCCTCAAAAAGTTGAAAATAGAGCTGCCCTACCACCCAGCAATCACACTATTGGGTATTTATCCTAAAGATACAAGCTCAGTGATCCAAAGGGGCACATGCACCCGAATGTTTATGGCAGCAACGTCCACAATAGCCAAACTATGGAAAGAGCCTAGATGTCCATCAACAGATGAATGGATAAAGAAGATGTGGTATACATATACAATGGAATACTATGCAGCAAATAGAAGAATCAAAATCTTGCCATTTGCAGCAAAGTGGATGGAACTAGAGGATATTATGCTGAGTGAAATAAGTCAATCAGAGAAAGACAATTTTCACATGATCTCTCTGATATGAGGAATTTGAGAGACAGGGCAGGGTTGATGGGGAGTAGGGAAGGAAAAAATAAAACAAGACAGGATCAGGAGGGAGAAAAACCATAAGAGACTCTTATTATCACAAAACAAACTGAGGGTTTCTGGGGGTGGGGTCATAGGGGTAGGGTGGCTGGGTTATGGACATTGGGGAGGGTATGTGCTATGGTGATTGCTGTGAAATGTGTAAGCCTGATGATTCACAGACCTGTACCCCTGGGGCAAATAATACATTATATGTTAATAAAAAATAATAACAGTAAAAAAAAAATCATGAGTGAATCAGTGCTTTTGTCCAAAAGTGTGGCTCATCTGGTGCTAACATTTTTATCACTGTGTGTTTGACTTTACCAAGTTAATCCCACATTGAAAATACAGTTTGAATGTCTTTTTATTAGAAGAATCATGTCATATGTTACTTTGAAGATTGCAAAAAGGCTTTCAGTAAAAAACCATTTTCGATTCCCAAAGACCTTGTAATTCTGATTTGGGATTGTTTGTAAGACTTCCCATTTGTGTTTTCTAAATTTTGCAGCATATCTAGTATCTCAGTTTGAGAAATGATCAGTGCATATGAACCTCTTCTGAAAGAGACATTTCATAAGTTAGACGATCTTTTTTCTTTCATAGAGACATGCTTTTGTTGATTATAGCTGTCTTTATATATCTGTTTGTATGATCATTAGAGCCAGAAATCTGGAAATGTCTAAAAACAGATGGGAGAAAGAGTGTAAACTAGGCCTTCCCAGTTTAAATGGGTGACTCTTCTAACTCAATTCTTTACAGACAGTAAATGAGAAAAGGAACTATATTGAATTAAAAAATAAGCGAGGTTATGAGAGAAGTAAAATCTAAAGAAATAGTATTACCAGATTCAAAACACGAGGCTAAATGGGTCTTAGAGAAAATTCAAACCCACTTTCAATAATCTGGATCACATTTTCCCCACTAAACATGCCTTTGCTCACATCCTCTATCTCCAGAGTATTATTGAACAAACACTAGTTGCCCCTTGAGGGCACAATGTTAATATACAATTTGCTTAATTCCTTAATAGAATCATTAGTATAATTTAAAACTAGCTTACTGATAACCATTAAGAACATGAGTAAATGGCAAAACTGCAAATCATTACAACCAAAATAGATTTCTATGAGAGTCAATCCAAAAGGAGCTTGATAAAATGAAGAAATTCATTAATTTTTTTATGCTCAAATTTTAGTCCTTGAGCTGGGTGACATATTTCATTAATGTGAGCAAATTCGTGATAGATTATTAAACCATTTTAAAGAACTCTTTGCCTATAAATAATATATTAATTGTATTTAATTCTTACACACTACTCTGCAATAAGTACTATTATTCCATTTTCCATATAATGAAACAGACTCAAAGAGATTAATTGATGTGCTCAGTTTTGTGTCTATAACCTAAATTGTGAAAGTTTGAATTTGTATGAGTGAAGAAAATAATTGTGATAGCAGGAGGGCAAGTATTTTAAGAAAATTTTAAATGATAGGATTTACGTGATGTTTAAAATTAATTCCCCCAAATCGTCTTTCAACCCTGCATGTCTTTTTTGTTTTCTTTGCTTTTGTAACTAAACTTCCAGATTCTCAGCTCACTGGCATCTGACGTTTGCTTTCACCATCGCTTGAAAACTCTTTTGGCAATAGTCGAACAATGATTGTTGATCGCTTAGTTATACAGGCCCTTTTCATTCTTACCTTACTTAACCTACGCAGCACTTAACTCTTGTCATCCAATCCTCCTCTGGCTTCAAGCTTCCATCAGGCTGTGGATGCCAATTGATCACATTTATAGGAATAAACTATATTTCATATTTATACAACCTTCTCTCTTATTCTGGAGCTATTCCTTTGGGGAAAATAGCTTCTCCCTGACTCCATTGATTTGGAGAGGGGAGTTTACCCACTGACACAATCACAGTGTTTAGCATAAGAAGTGGCCTGTATGAGTGAATTGGTCATTTTCCTGGGATCATTAAATAATGAAGTAGGAAGAGTATTACCTCACTTTTCTTCCACATCACTAAGCTGGAAGAGAAGTTTAGGTCTGCCAGAAGCCATTGGTCCCCATCTGGTCAGATAGAACACACAGATACACACACACACACACACACACACACACACATGCGTGCGCACACGCACATAAATATATGTGCATGCTCTTAGTGTATGGAGGAAACCATTTGAAGATAAAAGAGAATGAAGCCAACATACAGAGAAAGCCGAAGCTACAGCTGGAGAGAAAGAGGTGTTCTGAAGGCAGTATTTGAGTTTCTGAATCTACTTAACTGCCCACTGAGACTGGTGTCTCTTGCTCATTAGACCAAGGGTCCTCATAAGACCCTTGATGTCTGTGAAAAGATGATATCCACCAATTGTCCTTGAGCACACTACAGATGCTAAAAATGACATCTCACAGCCATGCTGTGACTTGTGAAGAAGTGGGAGAATCTTCTTGGCTCTTTCTCACTTTGTTATCTGGACATGAAAAGCAACACAGCTGGGCCTCCATGTTTTAGAGCTCCCAATAAAAAAAACTTCTTTGGCTTCTGCAGTTCCCTCCCTGTTTATAGGGTACATATGTGAAGAAAGTATGTGTTTTCTTTAACCGAAAGTCCTTGGATAAACCTTCTCATGAACCTCCTTACCAGCTCCTCAGAAAGTTCTGAACACATCTGAGTCCTGGGCCTGCTATACATGGTTTGCTCTTTCCTCCTTCAGTCATCCCTTGGTTTATGTGTCACACTTACTTGGTTTTATCACTGTTCTTCTAGTTCTCCTTCCCAATCTTAACTGTGGGCCAGTCTTCCTCTACTTTTCCTGTAAAGGTTGTTGTCCCAGGACTCCATGTCTTTAATAGTTTCTATTTCTACTTTGCCTCCTATCCAAGCAACCACTATGTCATCACATACTACCTATAAACGAGTGACTCATTTTTTTATCTACAACCCAAACATTTGTCCTGAGCACTCGACCCTCACATTTACCTGCTTGCTACATACACATCACTTCCTAGATATTCCATGAGGATCTTGTATCTTCTACACCATTAAAAGTAATCTCATCATCTTTATCTTCTTTGCTTCAAAATTCCCCTCTTACTTATAGCCATTACCTTTCAGATGGTTGCCCCTTCCCCCAAACACTAGGGGATGCATCCTAGATTTTCTTTTTCTTTCCAGATTCATAGGCTATCGGTTTCTAAAATGTGTCCTTCTAGGGAACCCTCCTACACTGTTGGTGGGAATGTAAGCTGGTGCAACCACTGTGGAAAACAGTATGGAGGTTCCTCAAAAAGTTGAAAATAGAGCTTCCCTATGACCCAGCAATTGCACTACTGGGTATTTACCCTAAAGATACAAAAGCAGTGATCCAAAGGAGCATGTGCACCTGATGTTTATAGCAGCAATGTCTACAATAGCCAAACTATGGAAAGAACCTTGATGTCCATCAACAGATGAATGGATAAAGAAGATGTGGTATATATATACAGTGGAATACTATGCAGCCATCAAAAGAAATAAAATCTTGCCATTTGCGACGACATGGATGGAACTAGAGGGTATTATGCTGAGTGAAATAAGTCAATCGGAGAAAGACAACTATCATATGATCTCCCTGATATGAGGAAGTGGAGATGCAATGTGGGGGGTTTGGGGGGTAGGAAAAGAATAAATGAAACAGCATGGGATAGGGAAGGAGACAAACCACAAGGGACTCTTAATCTCACAAAACAAACTGAGGGTTTCTGGGGGGAGGGGGGGAGGGAGAGGGTGGTGGGGTTATGGACATTGGGGAGGGTATGTGCTATGGTGAGTGCTGTGAAGTGTGTAAACCTGGAGATTCACGGACATGTACCCCTGGGGCTAATAATACATTATGTGTTTATAAAAAAATAAAAAAAAATATTTAAAATGTGTGTCCTTCTATACCCTAAATATTCTTCAGCATGTTAAGAAAGACAGACGGTATAGAGGAAGGGAACACAGATCTCTTTCCCTCACATTTGCAATTCCCATCTTCTGGATTGGTTTTCTTTTTAGCAAGCAAGAGTTTATATTTGGATCTTTAATTCCTCTCAGGTTTTTGCTATAATACATAATCTTCCACTTGTTACATGAGAACACTATAATTTTAAGAAGTATCTTCCAGATTCCATCATTTTATTTTATTTTTAACCTTTTTTTTTTCTTAACGTCCTGGGAAAATTTTTCCCAATGCTTTTCCTAAATGCTTACACAACCACTTAATATATGGCTTTCAATGTCTTAAAAATAAGTACTCTTCTGACCAAAATGACCTCCCACCATGCACGGAGAACATGGGTGTGAACCAGAGGCCCATCCCAAACATCTAAGGGTTGGTGGTGGTTATAGTTCTTTTCTATTCTCCTACCTCCTCCTCCACCTTCATTTTTATAGGATAAAAAGATACAGCAGAGAAGACCCAGATTATTATTTAACTTTGTTTTATTATTTTAAAGGTCTTTTATCTATAGAGACACACAAGGAAACAGAATAAGAATAATATAAGACATTTCAGAGTGGCAGGGAAAGGTTAGAGGAAATAAAAGTATTCTCTTAGTTTATGATACTTAATTTAATCATTTGGGTTATGAAGCATGGTCTTGTGGTCTATGAACATGGGGAAGGGAATTGGGAATTCTAACTAATACTGGCTCTAAAAGCTTACTCGGTAGGTGGTCATGGACAAATTGCCTGATACCTCCATTTCACTTCTCATGACTTCTACTCAACATAGAGATCGTTAATTTGAGTGACAATTCAACTAAATAAATAATGCCCTAAGGGTTAGTTGGGAATCTGAGAAATGCTGATTTCTTTAGATTCATAATATATTCAATTTGTTATTGATAGGTCATCTCAAATACTACAAAATGAATGGGAAGATGAACACTATGCAAGTACTCATTAAAAACATCCCAAAATTTTGGAGGAAACTCTTTAGTGTTAAATGGCTTCTTTTGTGCTAGAAAATTTTTATTTCAGAGAATAGACATCAGCTTGCATTTTACTGGATGGCATAGTTCTTTTGGGCTATTTGATTGTAGTTGATTTTCTCAGTCCAATATATCCGAGGGCAAAATATGATCTACTTAATAAAATAAGTACATCTTCTAAAGCCAGAAGAGTCCCTTCCAGCAAGTATATTAACATTCAGTGTGTTATATTTTACCAGAGGTGAAATATTTATACTCTAAAGTCTTTTACCCCAGGGAACAAGAGAACTTTAACAATTTCAACCACTATACATAGCTTGGTAATAAGATCACTGTGTCCAGTGGAGCCAGCTTTGGTTCACACTACTGCTGCATACACATATAATGGATGTGTCTCCTTTTATGATTATGACTAGCTTCTTTATTTCATTACTTTAGTACTGCATTTGTTTTCACTCTATGTCTTCCTAGATGGTGCTAATTTTTGGAGAGAGGTATTTCATTTAAGTCTCTTGTTTCAGATTATCTGATCCCAAACATGGAATTCTGTACTTTTAATATTTAAGATTTTGTAGTTGATAAAAATAAGCATTTGTTTTTATTGGGTGACGATATAGAAATGGAATTGCTGGGTCTTATGTTTGGCATATGTTTGCTGTAAAAATGCTAAGCAGTTTTCCAAGTAGATGAACCAATTTTGAACTCCCACCAGCAGCACTGGAGTGTTCCAAGCACTCCATATCTTCATTACAATAGGTATAGTCAGGTATTTTAATTTTAGCAATGTGATGAATATGTGGTTATATTAAACTTTGGTGTTAATCTACATTTCCAAAACGATTAATGATACTGAAATCATTTTCATATCCTTATTGGTGATTTGGATATACCGCTTTGTGACGTTCCCATTGAAACACTTTGCCAACTTTCCTTTTGTCTTGTTAGTCTTTTACTTACTGATTTATAAGCATTCCACACATATACCATTATGATTGTTCTGGCAGACAGATATATATAGCAAAAATCTTCGCCTAGTCTGTAGCTTGTGTTTTTACTATGTCACTGGTGACTTTAAGGAATAGAAGATTTTATTGATAAAAGTTTAATATCTTAATCTTTTCTTTTGTGGTGAGGGCTTATTTATATCCTTTTTAAGAAATTGTTGAATAGTCTTCTATATTTTCCCCTAGAAATCTTATGTTTCCCCCTAGAAACCTTATTTTTTTTCTTATGTTTCACATTTAGTTTTCATGGTCTCTGAATAGAATTTTATGCATGATATTATATTGGGATTAAGGTTATTTTCATTTCATATGGACTTAGAATCATTTATTGAGAAGATCATCCTTTATACTTTGAATTACAATAGGGTTTTTCAAAACCAGGTTAGTGTTTTGAGTGGGTCTATCTCTGGACTCTCTAATTTGTTCCATTGGTTTTCTTATCTATTATTTATCTATTATTATGCTAATGTCTCACTGCCTTAACTGTTTTTATAACTTCCAATTTTTAGTAGTATAAGGTTTTCAGTTTAGCTTTCCTTCTTCAATATTATCTTGATGAATTTAAGTACTTGGGTTTCCATTTCCATTATAAAATAAAATTGTTAATTTGCACAAAATAGGATGCTGAGGTTTGGGTAGGGAATGCATTGATTTGGAGGAGAAATGGCATTTTATCAATATTTAGTTTTTTAGTCAATATACATGGTATATCTCTCCAGTTATTTTTGTCTTCTTTATTTTCTATTGATGTTTTGTGATTCTGTAAAAGGAGGCCTTGCACTGTTTTTATGTATGTGTTCCTAAGTAATGGATGTTTTTTATGTTATTGTAGTGGTATTTTTTTTAATTTAAATTTTATTTTTTATAAACATATAATATATTTTTATCCCCAGGGGTACAGGTCTGTGACTCGCCAGGCTTACACACTTCACAGCACTCACCATAGCACATACCCTCCCCAATGTCCATAACCCCACCCCCCTCTCCCAACCCGCCTCCCCCCATCAACCCTCAGTTTGTTTTGTGAGATTGAGTCACTTATGGTTTGTCTCCCTCCCAATCCCATCTTGTTTCATTTACTCTTCTCCTACCCCCTTAACCCCCCATGTTGCATCTCCTCTCCCTCATATCAGGGAGATCATATGATAGTTGTCTTTCTCCGATTGACTGATTTCGCTAAGCATGATACCCTCTAGTTCTATCCACGTCATCGCAAATGGCAAGATGTCATTTCTTTTGATGACTGCATAGTATTCCATTGTGTATATATACCACATCTTCTTTATCCATTCATCTATTGATGGACATCTGGGTTCTTTCCATAGTTTGGCTATTGTAGACATTGCTGCTATAAACATTCGGGTGCACGTGCCCCTTCGGATCACTACGTTTGTATCTTTAGGGCAAATACCCAGCAGTGCAATTGCTGGGTCATAGGGTAGTTCTATTTTCAACATTTTGAGGAACCTCCATGCTGTTTTCCAGAGTGGTTACACCAGCTTGCATTCCCACCAACAGTGTAGGAGGGTTCCCCTTTCTCCACATCCTCGCCAGCATCTGTCGTTTCCTGACTTGTTAATTTTAGCCATTCTGACTGGTGTGAGGTGATATCTCATTGTGGTTTTGATTTTTATTTCCCTGATGCCGAGTGATATGGAGCATTTTTCATGTGTCTGTTGGCCATCTGGATGTCTTCTTTGCAGAAATGTCTGTTCATGTCTTCTGCCCATTTCTTGATTGGATTATTTGTTCTTTGGGTGTTGAGTTTGCTAAGTTCTTTATAGATTTTGGACACTAGCCCTTTATCTGATATGTCATTTGCAAATATCTTCTCCCATTCTGTCAGTTGTCTTTTGGTTTTGTTAACTGTTTCCTTTGCTGTGCAAAAGCTTTTGATCTTGATGAAGTCCCAATAGTTCATTTTTGCCCTTGTTTCCCTTGCTTTTGGCGATGTTCCTAGGAAGATGTTGCTGTGGCTGAGGTCGAAGAGGTTGCTGCCTGTGTTCTCCTCAAGGATTTTGATGGATTCCTTTCTCACATTGAGGTCCTTCATCCACGTTGAGTCTATTTTCGTGTGTGGTGTAAGGAAATGATCCAATTTCATTTTTCTGCATGTGGCTGTCCAATTTTCCCAACACCATTTATTGAAGAGGCTGTCTTTTTTCCATTGGACATTCTTTCCTGCTTTGTCGAAGATGAGTTGACCATAGAGTTGAGGGTCTATTTCTGGGCTCTCTATTCTGTTCCATTGATCTATGTGTCTGTTTTTGTGCCAGTACCATGCTGTCTTGATGATGACAGCTTTGTAATAGAGCTTGAAGTCTGGAATTGTGATGCCACCGACTTTGGCTTTCTTTTTCAATATTCCTTTGGCTATTCGAGGTCTTTTCTGGTTCCATATAAATTTTAGGATTATCTGTTCCATTTCTTTGAAAAAAATGGATGGTACTTTGATAGGAATTGCATTAAATGTGTAGATTGCTTTAGGTAGCATAGACATTTTCACAATATTTATTCTTCCAATCCAGGAGCATGGAACATTTTTCCATTTCTTTGTGTCTTCCTCAATTTCTTTCATGAGTACTTTATAGTTTTCTGTGTATAGATTCTTAGTCTCTTTGGTTAGGTTTATTCCTAGGTATCTTATAGTTTTGGGTGCAATTGTAAATGGGATTGACTCCTTAATTTCTCTTTCTTCTGTCTTGTTGTTGGTGTAGAGAAATGCAACTGATTTCTGTGCATTGATTTTATATCCTGACACTTTACTGAATTCCTGTACAAGTTGTAGCAGTTTTGGAGTGGAGCCTTTTGGGTTTTCCACATATAGTATCATATCATCTGCGAAGAGTGATAGTTTGACTTCTTCTTTGCTGATTTGGTTGACTTTAATTTCCTTTTGTTGTCTGATTGCTGAGGCTAGGACTTCTAGTACTATGTTGAATAGCAGTGGTGATAGTGGACAGCCCTGCCGTGTTCCTGACCTTTGGGGAAAAGCTCTCAGTTTTTCCCCACTCAGAATGATATTTGCTGTGGATTTTTCATAGATGGCTTTGATGATATTGAGGTATGTACCCTCTATTCCTACACTGTGAAGAGTTTTGATCAAGAAAGGGATGTTGTACTTTGTCAAATGCTTTTTCAGCATCTATTGAGGGTATCATATGGTTCTTGTTCTTCCTTTTATTAATGTATTGTATCACATTGATTGATTTGCAGATGTTGAACCAACCTTGCAGCCCTGGAATAATTCCCACTTAGTCATGGTTAATAATCCTTTTAATGTACTGTTGGGTCCTATTGGCTAGTATTTTGGTGAGAATTTTCACATCTGTGTTCATCAAGGATATTGATCTGTCATTCTCCTTTTTGATGGCATCCTTGTCTGGTTTTGGGATTAAGGTAATGCGGGCCTCAAAAAATGAGTTTGGATGTTTTCCTTCCATTTCTATTTTTTGGAACAGTTTCAGGAGAATAGGAATTAGTTCTTCTTTAAATGATTGGTAGAATTCCCCTGGGAAGCCGTCTGGCCCTGGGCTCTTGTTTGTTGGGAGATTTTTGATGACTGTTTCAATCTCCTTACTGGTTATGGGTCTCTTCAGGTTTTCTATTTTTTCCTGGTTCAGTTGTGGTAGTTTATAGCTCTCTAGGAATGCATCCATTTCTCCCAGATTGTCAAATTTGCTGGCATAGTGTTGCTCGTAATATGTTCTTAAAATTGTTTGTATTTCTTTGGTGTTGGTTGTGATCTCTCCTTTTTCATTCATGATTTTATTTATTTGGATCCTTTCTCTTTTCTTTTTGATAAGTCTGGCCAGGGGTTTATCAATCTTATTAATTCTTTCAAAGAACCAACCCCTAGTTTCATTGATTTGTTCTTCTTTTTTTTTTTTTCTGGTTTCTGTTTCATTGGTTTTTGCTCTAATCTTTATGATTTCTCTTCTGTTGCTGGATTTAGGCTTTCTTTCTTGTTCTTTCTCCAGCTCCTTTAAGTGTGGGGTTAGGTTGTGTATTTGAGACCTTTCTTGTTTCTTGAGAAAGGCTTGTATTGCTATATATTTTCCTCTCAGGACTCCCTTTGCGGTGTCCCACAGATTTTGAACTGTTGTGTGTGTGTGTGTTTTTTTTTTACAGCTAATTTTCATTATTTTATTCAGCTTAGATTTATTGAGCACTTATTTTTTTATTATCAAAAAGAACTTCCTATTTTATTTTTTTACTTTTTTAATCATTTTTTAAAATTTATTTTCAGCATAACAGTATTCATTGTTTTTGTACCACACCCAGTGCACCATGCAATCTGTGCCCTCTCTAATACCCACCACCTGGTTCCCCCAACCTCCCACCCCCCCACCTCTTCAAACCCTTCAGATTGTTTTTCAGAGTCTACAGTCTCTCATTGTTCACTTCCCCTTCCAATTTCCCCCAACTCCCTTCTCCTAACTCCCCATGTCCTCCATGCTATTTGTTATGCTCCACAAATAAGTGAAGCCATATGATAATTGACTCTCTCTGCTTGACTTATTTCACTCAGCATAATCTCTTCCAGCCCCGTCCATGTTGCTACAAAAGTTGGGTATTCATCCTTTCTGATGGAGGCATAATACTCCATAGTGTATATGGACCACATCTTCCTTATCCATTCGTCCGTTGAAGGGCATCTTGGTTCTTTCCACAGTTTGGTGACCGTGGCCATTGCTGCTATAAACATTGGAGTACAGATGGCTCTTCTTTTCACTACATCTGTATCTTTGGGGTAAATACCCAGTAGTGCAATTGCAGGGTCATAGGGAAGTTCTATTTTTAATTTCTTGAGGAATCTCCACACTGTTCTCCAAAGAGGCTGCACCAACTTGCATTCCCACCAACAGTGTAAGAGGTTCCCCTTTCTCCACATCCCCTCCAACACATGTTGTTTCCTGTCTTGCTAATTTTGGCCATTCTAACTGGTGTAAGGTGGTATCTCAATGTGGTTTTAATTTGAATCTCCCTGATGGCTAGTGATGATGAACATTTTTTCATGTGTCTGATAGCCATTTGTATGTCTTCATTGGAGAAGTGTCTGTTCATATCTTCTGCCCATTTTTTGATATGATTATCTGTTTTGTGTGTGTTGAGTTTGAGGAGTTCTTTATAGATCCTGGATATCAATCTTTTGTCTGTACTGTCATTTGCAAATATCTTCTCCCATTCCGTGGGTTGCCTCTTTGTTTTCTTGACTGTTTCCTTTGCTGTGCAGAAGCTTTTGATTTTGATGAAGTCCCAAAAGTTTATTTTGGCTTTTGTTTCTTTTGCCTTTGGAGACATATTTGAAAGAAGTTGCTGTGGCTGATATCGAAGAGATTACTGCCTATGTTCTCCTCTAGGATTCTGATGGATTCCTGTCTCACGTTGAGGTCTTTTATCCATTTTGAGTTTATCTTTGTGTATGGTGTAAGAGAATGGTCGAGTTTCATTCTTCTGCATATAGCTGTCCAGTTTTCCCAGCACCATTTATTGAAGAGACTGTCTTTTTTCCACTGTATATTTTTTCCTGTTTTGTCGAAGATTAGCTGACCATGGAGTTGAGGGTCCATATCTGGGCTCTCTACTCTGTTCCACTGGTCTATGTGTCTGTTTTTAATGCCAGTACCATGCTGCCTTGGTGATCACAGCTTTGTAGTAAAGCTTGAAATCAGGTAAACTGATGCCCCCAGTTTTATTTTTGTTTTTCAACATTTCCTTAGCGATTCGGGGTCTCTTCTGGTTCCATACAAATTTTTGGATTATTTGCTCCAGCTCTTTGAAGAATACCGGTGGAATTTTGATTGGAATGGCATTAAAAGTATAGATTGCTCTAGGCAGTATAGACATTTTTAACAATGTTTATTCTTCCGATCCAAGAGCATGGAATGGTCTTCCATCTTTTTGTGTCTTCTTTAATTTCTTTCATGAGTGTTCTGTAGTTCCTCAAGTACAGTTCCTTTACCACTTTGGTTAGGTTTATTCCCAGGTATCTTATGGTTCTTGGTGCTATAGTAAATGGAATCGATTCTCTAATTTCCCTTTCTGTATTTTCATTGTTAGTGTATAAGAAAGCCACTGATTTCTGTACATTGACTTTGTATCCTGCCACGTTACTGAATTGCTGTATGAGTTCTAGTAGTTTGGGGGTGGAGTCTTTTGGGTTTTCCATATAAAGAATCATATCATCTGCGAAGAGAGAGAGTTTGACTTCTTCATTGCCAATTTGGATACCTTTTATTTCTCTTTGTTGTCTGATTGCTGTTGCTAGGACTTCTAATACTATGTTGAACAAGAGTGGTGAGAGTGGGCATCCTTGTCGTGTTCGTGATCTCAATGGGAAGGCTGCAAGCTTTTTCCCATTGAGGATGATATTTGCTGTGGGTTTTTCATAGATAGACTTGATGAAGTTCAGGAATGTTCCCTCTATCCCTATACTTTGAAGCGTTTTAATCAGGAACGGATGCTGGATTTTGTCAAATGCTTTTTCTGCATCAATTGAGAGGACCATGTGGTTCTTCTCTCTTCTCTTATTAATTTGTTCTATCACATTGATTGATTTGCGAATGTTGAACCATCCTTGTAGCCCAGGAATGAATCCCACCTGGTCATGGTGGATAATCTTTTTAATGTGCTGTTGGATCCTGTTTGCTAGGATCTTGTTGAGAATCTTAGCATCCATATTCATCATCAGTGATATTGGTCTGAAATTCTCTCTCTTGGTAGGGTCTTTGCCTGGTTTGGGGATCAGGGTAATGCTGGCTTCATAGAAAGAGTCTGGAAGTTTTCCTTCTGCTTCAATTTTTTGAAACAGCTTCAGGAAAATAGGTGTTATTTCTTCTTTGAAAATTTGGTAGAATTCCCCAGGGAATCCATCAGGTCCTGGGCTCTTGTTTTTTGGGAGGTTTTTGATCACTGCTTCAATCTCGTTACTGGATATCGGTCTATTTAGGTTGTCTATTTCTTCCTGGTTCAATTTTGGGAGTTTATAGTTTCCAGGAATATATCTATTTCATCTAGGTTGCTTAGCTTATTGGCATATAACTGTTGATAATAACTTCTGATGATTGTTTCTACTTCCTTGGTGTTAGTTGTGATCTCTCCCTTTTCATTCATAATTTTATTAATTTGGGCTTTCTCTCTTTCCTTTTGGATTAGTGTGGCCAATGGTTTATCGATCTTATTGATTCTTTCAATAAACCAGCTTCTAGTTTCATTGATACATTCTACTGTATCTCTGGTTTCTACCTCATTGATCTCAGCTCTAATCTTGATTATTTCCCTTCTTATGTGTGGAGTTGGTTTGATTTGTTGTTGATTCTCCAGTTCTTTAAGGTGTAGAGACAGCTGCTGTATTCTGGATTTTTCAATTTTTTTGAGGGAGGCTTGGATGGCTATGTATTTCCCCCTTAGGACCGCCTTTGCTGTATCCCATGGGTTTTTGGACCGAAGTGTCTTCATTCTCATTGGTTTCCATGAATTGTTTCAGTTCTTCTTTGATCTCCTGGTTGATCCAAGCATTCTTAAGCAAGGTGGTCTTTAGCTTCCAGGTGTTTGAGTTCCTTCTGAACTTTTCCTTGTGATTGAGCTCCAGTTTCAAAGCATTGTGATCTGAGAATATGCAGGGAATCCTTTCAGTCTTTTGGTATTGGTTGAGACCTGATTTGTGACCCAGTATGTGGTCTATTCTTGAGAAGGTTCCATGTGCACTTGAGAAGAATGAGTATTCTGTTGTTTTAGGGTGGAATGTTCTGTATATATCTATGAGGTCCATCTGGTCCAATGTGTCATTCAATGCTCTTGTTTCTTTATTGATTTTCTGCTTCGATGATCTGCCTATTTCTGAGAGAGGCATGTTAAGATCTCCTACTATTAATGTATTCATATCAATATGACTCTTTATCTTGATTAACAGTTTTTCTTATGTAATTGGCTACTCCCATATTGGGGGCATAGATATTTTCAATTGTTAGATCATCTTGGTGGATAGTCCCTTTAAGAATTATGTAGTGTCAGGGAGCCTGGGTGGCTCAGTGGGTTAAGGCCTCTGCCTTCAGCTCAGGTCATGATCCCGGTGTCCTGGGATCGAGCCCCACGTCGGGCTCTCTGCTCAGCAGGGAGCCTGCTTCCTCCTCTCTCTCTCTGCCTGCCTCTCTGCCTACTTGTGATCTCTGTTTGTCAAATGAATGGATAAAATCTTTAAAAAAAAATTATGTAGTGTCCTTCTGTATCTCTGACTACAGTCTTTAGTTTAAAATCTAATTTATCTGATATGAGAATCGCTACCCCAGCCTTCTTTTGAGGCCCATTGGCATGAAAGATGCTTATCCATCCCTTCACTTTCAGTCTGGGTGTATCTTTAGGTTCAAAATGGGTCTCTTGTAGACAACATATGGATGGGTCCTGTCATTTTATCCAATCTGCAACCCTGTGCCATTTTATGGGTGCATTTAGGCCATTCACATTGAGAGTGATTATTGATAGATACGTTTTTATTGACATTGTGTTACCTTTGAAGTCTTTCTTTCTGTAGATTGTCTCTATATTTCTGTTCAATGCTATTCTTAGGATTTTTCCTCTTTTATAGAACCCCCCCTTAATATTTCCTGCAGTGTTGGCTTGGTGGTTGCATAGTCTTTTAAGCCTTGCCGGCCTTGGAAACTCTTTATTTCTCCATCCATTTTGAACGTCAGTCTTGCTGGATAAAGTATTCTTGGCTGCATGTTCTTCTCATTTAGTGCCCTGAATATATCTTGCCAGCCCTTTCTGGCTTGCCAGGTCTCTGTCGACAAGTCTGACGTTATTCTGATGGGCTTTCCTCTGTAAGTAAGGAGCCTCTTTGTCCTAGCGGCTTTCAAGAGATTATACCTACAATTATGATTCCTCAATTTGACTACCAGGTGCCTTGATGTTTTTCTGGAATCTATAATCTTGGGTGGAGACCGTTCGGTCTCTAGTACATGAACGCTGGTTCCATTTGCGAGATTGGGGAAATTTTCATGAAGAATTTGTTCCACTGTATCTTCTAGACTTCTTTCTTTCTCCTCTCCTTCAGGATTCCAATAATTCTGACGTTGGAATGTTTCATGGCGTCATTTATTTCCCTGATTCTGTTTTCATGGTTTCTAAGCTGTTTGTTCCAGGCTTCCTCTTGATCCTTTCTCTCTATCTGTTTGTCCTCCAGACCACTAATTCTATCTTCTGTCTCAGTTACCCTAGCTTTGAGAGAATTTAGATTAGATTGGAACTCATTGAGAGCATTGTGAACCTCAGCTCTGGTAGCTTTTAGCTCTGCCCTAACATTGTGAACATCCTGTCTGGTCGCTTTCAGCTTTGCCCTAATCAATTCCGTTTGGTCATCCATGGCTTTCTCCAACCTAGCTATTGCCTGGATAATTGTTAGCCTGAATTCTCTTTCCGACATATTGTCTATGTTGATAGCCATTAGCTCTGTTGCTGAAGGTCCATCCTCTGTATTTTTCTTCTGTTGGGCATTCCTCCTCCTAGTCATTTTGGTGAGAGATGACTGAACAGATGTAGCTGGTTGTATCAACCGTGGTGCAGTCTGGGTGCACCCTGAACACTTCTGAGCAATCAGGATTCCCCACCCAAATGAGAGAAAAAAGAAAAGAAAAAGAAAAAAAGAGAGAGAGAGAGAGGAAAGAAAGGGAAGATGAAAGAGAAGTTTCAGCCCAAATGGGCCCCAAGGTAAGATTTATGAGGTATACAAACAAAAACAGACAAAAAGACTGATAAAAGTATATAACAAGAGAAAAAATATATATATATGCAAATAAAGAAAGAACCTTGTCGAAAAGAACCCCAACTGTAAGATTTATATACTATCAGGATAAACACAAAAACACAGAAACACTGGTGGAAGAAAAAGATGGGAGAGTGGTTATAAATTCTCAGTGTGAGCGAGGAAGGTTGTTTTGATTCTTCCTGGATGTATCTTGATATCTTTGTTAAAGGACTCATCTTTCCTAGGCTAAAGGGGGATTAAAAATTGATTTACCTATAGGGGTAGTATTGATTGGGGAAAGGGGATTACTATGAAGTTTAACTCTGTATGAATATTAGAAAATAAAAATAAAAAAGGAATAAACTAGACTAAACTAAAATTTAAAAAAATTCAAAAAATAGAAATGCAAAAGAAAAACACAGGTGTATATATCAAAAAGTTCAGGTTAGAAGGTTATTATGGAATTTGATGTACTGGACAGCTCGCTGTGATGGTAAATAGGTTAAAAAATTATCTATATAAAAAAAATGAGCCAGAATAGTGGGAACAAATTAAAAATAAAAGTTGTCCTATGAAGTAGTGGTGGTGGTTCTCTTGTAGTCTTTTTTTTTTTTTTTTTTCTTTCCTGGTTGGTTTTCTGGGGGAGGGGCCTGCCACGTGGGTTTTCAGTCAATGATGTTCCCTGAGTTAAGTCCTCCAGTCCCCCTCAAGGGAGTCGGCTCTGAGGAAACCGGTTTTTTCAGGCTTTTGTTCTCTGGAGGTTTTTTTGTTTGTTCACCCTTTTTTTTTTTTTTTTTTTTTTCTCCTCTCGCCTTGACCGCTTTTGATGGTTTTTGTAAGTTTAGAGGAAAGCAAACTGCACCCTGACCTCCCTCTCAGAGAGAAGCCTCAGTCTGTTCTTCTGTGGGTGTTGCAGAGCCCATATAAATTCCCCCTTGGCCGCTGGCAGAGCAGGTTCTGAGTCGTGGCCCCTGGGGACGCAGGATCTTCTGCTTGTACCCAAAACCACGGCAGCGGCAGCTGTTTGGGCAGCTCCAGACGACCAGAGAGGTTCCAAGCAGCGATCACACACTGAGATTTTCCCGCTGGCCCAGGCTGGGAGTGCCTGGTCTTTCTGGGTCTAAGAGCACCCGGCTTGCGTGCACCTCTTTCAGGGGAGGCTGTGGGTCGCACGTGCTTCTCAGGCTCTGAGAACAGGGCGCAGGTCCGAAAGCACCAGGCTGGGCCTTTGAGCACCTCTCTTAGGGGAGAGTTTGGGGCGCGAGTCTTAGGCTCTGAAACAATGGCGCATGTCAAAGAGCGCAGGCTGGGCCTTTGTACCTCTCTCAGGGGAGGATGAGGGGCACACGCATCTCAGGCTCTATAGCAGGGCTCCCACGTTCTGCCATCTGGTGTGGCTCCCATCCCCTCACAGGGGCCAGAACCCACGCAATATCGGGTGCGCTGGCGGCTCAGGGACCAAGACCTGGTTTGTCTGCCACACTCTCTCTGGCTCAGCGCCAGGGGAGGCTGTCCTGGGACCGGGGACTTAAGCCCCTGTCCCTAGCCGCCTGATTCCCGAAATTCCCCCCCCCCCGCGATCTTTTGCTCTTTTGGAGTGTTTTCAACCAGTCTCTAAGTTAATGCTGGTCCCCAGACGCAGGGCACTCTCGCTCATATTAGGGGTATTACTTTCCAACCGGTCACCTCTGGTGGCTCCCTCCCCCTTTTGTTTATCTTCCGATATCAGTCCGCTTTTCCCACTCCACTTTACCTGCCCACTGGTGTCTTCTGCTCCTGTAGAGATCCAGATGTGTATAATTCTGATCTCAGGCTGATTTCATGGGTGATTGGAGTTCTTTGGTAGGTAATCAGCTCACTTTAGGGTACAGGTTGAAAAGGCGCCTCCTCCTACTTCCCTGCCATCTTGTCCCCCCCAAACTGTTGTGTTTTCATTATCATTTGTTTCCATGAATTTTTTCAATTCTTCTTTAATTTCCTGGTTGACCCATTCATTCTTTAGAAGGATGCTGTTTAGTCTCCATGTGTTTGGGTTCTTTCCAAATTTCCTCTTGTGATTGAGTTCTAGCTTCAGAGCATTGTGGTCTGAAAATATGCATGGAATGATCCCAATCTTTTGATACCAGTTGAGACCTGATTTATGACCCAGGATGTGATCTATTCTGGAGAATGTTCCATGTGCACTAGAGAAGAATGTGTATTCTGTTGCTTTGGGATGAAATGTTCTGAATATATCTGTGATGTCCATCTGGTCCAGTGTGTCATTTAAGGCCTTTATTTCCATGTTGGCCTTTTGCTTGGATGATCTGTCCATCTCACTGAGGAGAGTGTTAAATTCCCCTACTATTATTGTATTATTGTTGATGTGTTTCTTTGATTTTTTTAAATTAATTGGTTTATATAGTTGGCTGCTCCCATGTTAGGGGCATAGATATTTAAAATTGTTAGATCTTCTTGTTGGACAGACCCTTTGAGTATGATATAGTGTCCTTCCTCATCTCTTATTATAGTCTTTGGCTTAAAATCTAATTGATCTGATATAAGGATTGCCACCCCAGCTTTCTTTTGATGTCCATTAGCATGGTAAATTGTTTCCCACCCCCTCACTTTAAATCTGGAGGTGACTTTGGGACTAAAATGAGTTTCTTGTAGACATCATATTGAAGGGTTTTGTTTTTTCATCCATTCTGATACCCTGTGTCTTTTGATTGGGGCACTTAGCCCCTTTACATTTGGGTAACTATTGAGAGATATGAATTTAGTGCCATCATATTGCCTGTAAGGTGTCTATCACTGTATATTGTCTCTGTTCCTTTCTGATCTATTACTTTTAGGCTCTCTCTTTGCTTAGAGGACCCCTTTCAATATTTCCTGTAGAACTGGCTTGGTGTTTGCAAATTCTTTTAGTTTTTGTTTGTCCTGGAAGCTTTTAATCTCTCCTTCATTTTCAATGACAGCCTAGCTGGATATCGTATTCTTGGCTGCATGTTTTTCTCGTTTAGTACTCTGAATATATCATGCCACCTCTTTCTGGCCTGCCAGGTCTCTGTGGATAAGTCCACTGCCAATCTAATATTTTTACCATTGTATGTTACAGACTTCTTGTCCCGGGCTGCTTTCAGGATTTTCTCTTTGTCACTAAGACTTGTAAATTTTACTATTAGATGATGGAGCGTGGACCTATTCTTATTGATTTTGAGGAGGGTTTTCTGCATCTTTTGGATTTTGATGCTTGTTCCCTTTGTCATATTAGGGAAATTCTCTACAATAATTCTCTTCAATATACCTTCTGCTCCCCTCTCTCTTTCTTCTTCTTCTGGAATCCCAATTATTCTAATGTTGTTTTGTCTTATGATATCACTTATCTCTCGAATTCTCCCCTCGTGGCCCAGTAGTTTTTTGTCTCTCTTTTGCTCATCTTCTTTATTCTCTGTCATTTGGTCTTCTATATCACTAATCCTCTTTTCTGCCTCATTTATCCTAGCCCTAAGAGCCTCCATTTTTTATTGCACCTCATTAATAGCTTTTTTGATTTCAACTTGGTTAGATTTTAGTTCTTTTATTTCTCCAGAAAGGGCTTTTATTTCTCCAGACAAGGTTTCTCAAATATCTTCTATTCCTTTTTCAAGCATGGCTAGCACCTTGAGAATTGTCATTCTGAACTCTGGATCTAACATATTACCAATGTCTGTATTGATTAGGTCCCTAGACTTTGGTACTGCCTCTTGTTCTTTTTTTTTTTTTTTTTTTTTTTTTTTTGTGGTGAGTTTTTCTGCCTTGTTATTTTATCCAGGTATAAGTATATGAAGGAGCAAACAAAATACTAAAAGGGTGGCAAAGACTCCAGGAAAATGTGCTTTAACCAAATCAGAAGAGACCCCAAATCATGGGGGTGGGGTGGGAAAGGGGGTAAAAAGAAGTTCAGAAAAAAATATTAAAGAAAGAAAAAATATATAAGAAAGAAAAAAATATATATATTAGACTGGTGAATAGAACAGGGTCACCCACTTTAGTTTGGGAATATTTTGGTCTCTTAGAAGAAACTGCCTCCCAAAATTTAAAAAAATTAAAAACATATATAAGGGTAAACATGATGAAGGGATGGAATATGACTATAAAGATGAAATTTTTTTTCAAATTTCTAAAAAAGAAATTGATAAGATAAGTTTGTTGGGAGAATAAAGAAAAAGAAAATGGAGAGAATTTGCTCAGACTGGAGACTAGAACAAAGCCCTGTGCTAGATTTAGAGTATATTTTGATCTATTAGAAGAAGTTGTATCCCAAATTTTTTTAGGAGAAAAAAACCCTATGTGTATACAAAAAATAAAGTTACGCACAATGAAGGATAAAATATGACTATAATAATGAAGGTTCAAAAAAGATTTTTTTTAATGAAAGGTATTTTTAAGATAAACTAGTTAAAAAACATTAAAAGAAGAAAGGATAAAAGTTAAAAAAAATAGCAGAAGAAGAAAAGAAAATTAAAAAAAAAATTAATTAACTTTGCAAGACTGAAGAATCAAGGGGAGAAAACCATGAATTCCATGTTTTGCTTTCTCCTCCTTTGGAATTCCACTGTTCTCCTTGGTAAGTGAACTTGGTCTTGACTGGATTTCTTGCTGATCTTCTGGGGGAGGGGCCTGTTGTAGTGATTCTCAAATGTCTTTGCCTGAGGCAGAATTGCATCGCCCTAGCCAGGGGCCAGGCTAAGTAATCTGTTCCGGGTCACTCTAGGGAGCTCTTGTTTCCTGAATGCTTTCTGAGAGCTCTGGAGGTCAGGAATGAAAATGGCGGCCTCCCAATCGCTGACCCAGAGTTGCTGAGAGCTCGTGACCCCTCCTCAGTGCGCCCTCGGAGAAAAGTCCTCAATAACTCCCGTCTCCTTGGCCTCCAGCTGCGCTCCAAGCTCACCCAGCCTATGACCAAGCATCTCTGTCTCTGGGTCACAGCCCTGCCTTGAGTCTCCAAATCCCACAGATCCTTGTGCTTTTCCAGGTGTAGCTCCCCGGATCTTGTGGGGTCCCCACTCACAGAGAAGTGGCCTGTACCACGGATCACAAATTAAGGTAACCCCGAGTTGAGAGCTCATGCCTTGGCTCCATCTCTGTAGCCGGCTTTCCCGCTCTAATACCTGTGAGTTCTGCGATACTCAGATACCCTCTATCCTTCTGTGACCCCATGGGACCTGAGACCATGCTGTCCCTGCATGGGCTTCACCCTGGCTTAGCCTCTGGAGTGATGTCCCTCAGTGGAGCAGACTTTTAAAAATTCTGATTTTGTGCTCTGTTGCTCTGCCACTTGCCGGGGGCCGGCTCCTTCCCCCACAGTCTATCTTCCTGTCGCTTTGGATTCACTTCTCCACCGGTCCTACCTTTCAGAAAGTGGTCAATTTTCTGTTCCTAGAATTGCTACTCTTCTTCTCTTCACTCTCCTGTTGGATTTGTAGGTGTTTGGAATGGTTTGATAAGCTATCTAGCTGATCTCCTCCTACCTGATGTCGTCTCAGCCTGCTACTTCTCCACCAGCTTGACTCCTCCTCCAACTCCTATGGTTGTTTTTTTAAATGTTATGTATCTTTTCTATACCTTTACCTTTTTTTTTATCTTTTTTGTAGTTTAGCTCTGATGTGCCTATGTCTTGCTATAGGTTCCCTGGGCTTCTTGGGTTGATGTCTTTTACCAGTTTTAGAAAATGCCCATTCATTTTTTAAAAAATATTTTATTTATTTGACAGATCACAAGTAGGCAGAGAGGCAGGTGGGAGGGGGATCAGGCTCCCTGCTGAGCAGAGAGTCCAACACGAGCCTTGATCCCAGGACCCTGAGATCATGACCCTAGCTGAAGGCAGAGGCTCTACCCACTGAACCACCCAGACGTCCCTGCTCATTCATTTTTACTTTAAGTCTTGCTATTGCCCATTCACTTTCTCTATCCTTTCTTATTCCAGTATGTCTCACATGTTCCTTAAAGCCTCTTAGGTTATTTTGATTCATTTTTCCCTCTGTGCTTTAGTTTATAAATTTCCTATTTATATATCTCTAGTTCATTAACCTATTTTACTTTTTGTTCATTCTGTTTTTATAAACTTCCAATGAGTTTGTAATTTGGGGTATTATATCTTTCAGTTCTATGGTATTCATTTGATTTTTTGTAGATGACAATTTTCTGCTATAATTTTTTATTTTTATGCATACTGAACACACTTCCCTCTATTTTTAAAGCAGAGTGGTGTCTAGGCTGGTTCCCAATAAGCAGATTCTGATACAGATTCTTATGCACTTGATTTATTGAGGAAGGTTAGTTTTAAGGGAGCAAGAAAAGCAGAACTGGGAAATGAAAGAAAGTTAGGCACAGCTGTGGGTTGTTCTCACAGCTAATTTCTTCCTGACCCCCGGGGAGTATGGCACATCTCATGAAAACAGGAAGATTATCTCATTTTGCAGCAATGGACATAGCCTTTTGTATCCATGTTGCAGCCAGTCATAGTTTTTTGCAACCCCTCAGCAGAGAATATATCTTCTCAGCATTCTGGACAAGGAAATCTTATCAGCTAAGGCCATTCTCAAAAGACAATAGTTGTGAGATGTTAGCAGCTAACACTCACAGCAGGTGAGGGATGGGTGCTTTGTCCTAGAAAAGGATGTATTAGACTTTTTTTTCCTGTGTCACATGTGTCTCTCATATTCAATTATGTGTGCTCTATCCTTTTATTTCTTTGTGATTGAGTCTATATATTTTTAATTGAGTTATCTTCTCTTCAGCTGTGTAAAATTTGTGGTTAATCTTGTCCATTTATCCTTAATTTCAGTGAAAGTATTTTTTAATTTTACTATTTTCTGATACTCTTTAAATTCTAATTTTCTGGAGAGATACTCCATCTATTGTCAATTAGATTAAGGTCAGATTATCTCAAATTAAGGTTTTATTTTTGTGAGTCCTGCTCTATTTTTTATTTACCTTAATTCCAAGGTACTTTTTTTCCCAGTAATTCCAACTAGGAGCCTGTGATATTTACCAGAGCTTCTCCTCTTTGGTGCAATCTACATCTTATTTTTTTTTCCCCCAAAACTGCGTGAATGTCAAAATACCTACTTAGCATTTTGGTAAAAGCAAGCCTCTTTTTTGTTGTTGTTGTTCAGCTTGTTCTGCTTAAGAATCAGCAATACACTGAGAAAAAAAGCAATATGGAAAGTCAGTCTTTCCTCTATGCATTTGCTTTCCCCAGTAATTTTAGCCCCTTAAAATTAACTGTAGAAATGCTGCTATAAACATTGGGGTGCAGGTCACCCTTTGGATAACTACATTTGTATCTTTGGGGTAAATACCTAGTCATGAAGTTGCTGGGTTGTAGGGTAGCTCTATTTTTAATTTCTTGAGGAAACTCTGTTTTCCAGAGTGGCTGCACCAGCTTGCATTCCCACCAAAATTTATAGCAGTAATGTCCACGATATATCCACAAAGGCCATACCGTGGAAAGCCCAGATGTCCATTGACAGATGAATGCATAAAAAAGATGTGATGTATATGTGTGTGTGTGTGTGTACATATAATGGCATATTACTCAGCCATCAAAAGGATGAAATCTTACCATTTAAGTCAATGAGGATAGAACTGGAGGGCATTATGCTGAACAAAACAAGGCATTCAGAGAATGTTAATTATCATATGACTTCACTCATATGTGGAATATAAAACAGTGCAGAGGATCTTAGGGGAAGGGAGGGAAAACTGAATGGGAAGAAATCAGAGAGGGACACAGGCATGAGAGACTCTAAACTATAGGGAACAAATTGATGGTTGCTGGAGGGATCCCGTCATCAGCTGGGTGATGGGCATTAAGAAGGGCATATGATGTGATGAGCGCTGGGTGTTATATACAATTGAGGAATAAAAGAACTCTACACCTGAAACTGATGATGTACTATATCTTGGATAATTGGATTTTTAAAAAATGCTGAAGTCTGTCTTTTGGCTCCCTTAGCTCCGTGGCACTACTCAACTCTGCTTTGGTATTATTCTCTGCTCAGCTCTCCCTTTGATTCATCAGCCTCTTGCTTTGCTCCAGTTATTATGGGCATTTTTGCCTACCAGTGAAAGGGACTTAAAATGTTAGGTTCATCTCAATGAGCTTTGTTTCTTTCTAAAATCTTGGACCTTCAAATACTGCCTGTTTTAATTACCTTGAATAGGTGTTTTTTATACTTTATATCTATTTTCTCCAGTTATTTGTAGTGAATGTTTGGTTTGTTGCCCACTATGAGAAGCAGAAGTCGAGAATTCTTTTTTTTTTTTTTAAGATTTTATTTATTATTTATTTGACAGAGAGAGATTACGAGTAGGCATAGAGGCAGGCAGAGAGAGAGATAAGGAAGCAAGCTTCCTGCTGAGCAGAGAATCCAATGCTGAGCTCGATCCCAGGACCCTGAGATCACGACCTGAGCCAAAGGTAGAGGCTCAACCCACTGAACCACCCAGGTACCTCCAAGAGTTCTTTTAACAGTGATTTTTATCTCATTTGTACCTGCAAATATATACTTACAAATATGATATGATAGATAGGCTTGGATTTATTTCCATTATTTAATGTAATACTGTGTTTCCCAAGTTTTTTGCCTCTTTTAAAAAATTTTCATTATGTGGTCTATGTTTTTCTTTTTCTTCTTTTTTAATTGAAGAATAGTTGACACAAAACATCACGTTAGTTTCAGGTGTACAACAGTGATTTAACAAGTCTTACTTGTTCACCACAAGTTGTAGATACCATCTGTCATCATAGAATGCATAGTAGTACTATTAACTATATTCCTTATGCTGTACCTTTTATTCCTTGACTTATTCATTACATAACTGGAAGCCTATATCTCCTACTTCCTTTCACCCATTTTGCCCATCCCCCTACTCCCTTCCCTTTGGTAAGCATCAGTTTGTATTTATGGGTCACTTTCTATTTTTTGTTTGTTTGTTCATTCATTCATTTGTTTTGTCTTTTAGATCTCACATATAAGTGAAATAACATGATATTTGTCTTTCTCTTACTTATTTCACATAGCATAATGCTGTGTAGGCTTATCCATGTTGTTGCAAATGACACAATCTCATCCTTTTTTGGCCAAATAATATTCCACTGTGTATATATATGTATATGTCACATCTTTTTTATCTATTCATGTATCAGTAGGCACTTAGGCTGCTTCCATGTTTTGGCTATTGTAATAATACTGCAATAAACACATGGGTGCATGTTTCTTTTCAAATTAGTATTTTGTTTTCCCTGGCTAAAGACTCAGTAGAGGGATTATTGGATCATATAGTATTTCTATCTTTAATTATTTGAGGAAACTCTATACTGTTTTCCATGGCAGCTGCACAAATTTGCATTTCCACTGACAGTACATTAGAGTTCCTTTTTTTCTCCATATCCTCACTAACACTTGTTATTTCTTATCTTTTTTATCCTAGTCATTCTGACAGGTGTGAGATGATATGTCAATGTGATTTTGATTTACATTTTCCTGACACTTAATGACATTGGTCATCTTTCATGTCCCTGTTTGGCATCTGTATGTTTTCTTTGGAAAAATGTCTGTTCATATCCTCTGTGAATTTTTAAATCAAGTTGTTTGGGTTTCTCAATATTGAGTCGTAGAAGTTCTTTATATAGTTTGGATATTAACCCTTTATTGGATATATCATTTACAAATATTTTCTCCTATTCGGTGGTTTGCTTTTTCATTTTCTTGGTGGTGCAAAAGCTTTTTATTTAGATCTAGTCCCAATAGTTTATTTTTGTTTTTATTTCCCTCGCCTTAGGAGATATATCTAGAGAAATGTTTTTAAGGCTGATGTCAAAGAAATTACTGTTTCCTTCTAGGAGTTTTGTGGTTTCAGGTCTCATATTTAGGTCTTTAATCCATTATGAGTTTATTTTTGAGTATGGTATAAGAAAGTGGTCCAGTTTCATTCTTTTGCTTATAGCTCTCCAGTTTTCCCACCACTATTTATTGAAGACTGTCTTTCCCTAATTGTATATTCTTGCCTTCCTTATTGTAGATTAATTGACCATATAAGCATGGGTTTATTTCTGAGCTTTCTATTCTGTTCCCAAGTACTTTAAATAAATTATCTCATTAATCCTTATAGTAAACTTATTATGTTGCTACCATTATTAATTCTCTTTTACAGCTGAGAAAACTGAGGCAAAGAATTTGAGTAAATTACCAAAGCCATACAGCTAGTAAATGGCAGAACTTTTATTTGTATTCAGTTTGATTCAGAGCCCACTTTTGTAATCATTACACTATGTATTGAAATGATCAACAAGGTTGACTATTGAATGGAAGTAAAGTTCTAGAGCTATCTGCTGTATTTGGTGAATGGTATAGTAGGATAAATGGAAGCAGTGTCATGTACAGGGCATTTAAGAGAACCTCTGACATGAGAAAGAGGCTCAAGAACTGTTAACAGTTCCTGCACAACTTCCCCTGAGCTCTTCTGTTTTCTGCCATGTCTTCAAGTGACAGAATAAATGGGCAAAACATGAAATATCCAGCCCTTATATTTTAGCTCATCATGGAAAATAAATTATTCTCAGATAAAGGGAAGTTAAGAAGTCATTCACTGTATTAGAGAAATAGGACAGCAGACAGTTCTGTGCAAGGTTCAGCCAGAAGAGAATGGCATGATAGCTATGTAAACATAACATTGTTTGCACATTGTATGCAAAAGACAGTTAAAAAACTCTGTCCAGAGTCATGCTGGAAATCTGAGGCTATCTACTTTGCCCATAATTCTTTTGACTCATAATTCCTTTGACCTATAATTATGCTTTTAGATATATATCATGGGAACAAATATAATAATGTTTATAAAAGCACTAAACAAAAGCACTAAACTGGATGCAAAGACATTTTCTTATGATAAAATACATAGTTTTTAAAAGTCACAGAATTGTATGCAACCAATTATAATAGTAAATTAATGAATAAAATAAAACTATTTGTAATACAGGAAACTTGACAAAATAGAGTTATAGTAAACACTTTATTTATGCCTGTCTCAGAACTGATCAAAGAAATCTAAGTATTTTCTTTGTAAATAAATATTTGTATGGTGCTCAGAAATTTCTTCGTATTTATTTCCTGTGTCTTCTAGCCCATAAAGGAAAGCTAAATTATTTTCGTTAAAATAACACGTGTAATATATTTTTTACAAGTACTTTTATTTATGCATGTATCCATTCATCCTCTGTTCATATTTCTGTATATGTTTCAGATAGTTATTTCTAGGTGATAATTTTCAATTGTGTTTTAGTATTCATCTGCATTGCCTAATTCCTTTAAATTTAGAAATACTGTTTCTATAAAGTAAAGTGACTTTCATTTAAAAAATCCTGGAAAGTCCCCAAATTTGAATCATTTAGTAATTCAACTCAACTAAATTGGTTGACAAGTTGTTTTAAATCATGAATTTACAATTTCAAAATAAAACCTGATTTTTTGGCATCAGATATTTGAAACTTACAACTCTAAGAATCAGAATTTTTATCATTTTAACTATTTTTTTAAGATTTTTATTTATTTATTTGACAGAGAGAGATCACAAGTAGACGGAGAGGCAGGCAGAGAGAGAGAGAGAGGGAAGCAGGCTCCCCGCTGAGCAGAGAGCCAGATGCGGGACTTGATCCCAGGACCCTGAGATCATGACCCGAGCCGAAGGCAGTGGCTTAACCCACTGAGCCACCCAGGCGCCCCTCATTTTAACTATTTTCTTGGGAATGTTTTAAGTTATCTCTTACTCTGCCTTCTTAAATAATGTATGACTTGCAAGTTAAGAATTGATAGATCATTCAGCCTTTACTTAAAACTTTTTAAAATGATTTATTTATTTTAGAGAGAGTGAGAGTGGGGAGAGGGGCAGAGGGAGAGAATATCAAGCAGACTCACAGCTGAGCATGGAGCCAGACCTCGGACTCAGTCCCACAATCCATGAGATCATGACCTAAGCCAAAACCTAGAGTCAGATGCTTAACACACTTTAATCATTAGACAAGGCTCTATTTTCTTCAGAGTTTGTTGACATATGAAGAGATGATTATGCTCACAGTAAATATCCTAAATCTACTTTTTTAAAATAATTTTGTGCCTTTTTTCATTTTCTCCTCTGTGGAAATGTCAACTATCATTTCTTGCTTTTGTCAGTGTGTCAAATTTGAGTAGCTTCTTTCTTTTACAAATTTGCAATTTTCCTGCTTATACTAATATGTAATATATTATATATTCTCGATTAGAGAATGCATTAGAGTAGGGTTTCATACGTACATAGATTAGAATTCAACAAAAAAGAAAATGTATTTTTTGAGGAATTAACATAGAAGTTATGAAGTCCATGCAACAAATCTTTCTACAATTTTCATGGAGAAGAAAGAATAATCAGAAGGACTTAAACTGTGGTCCTCAAGGTAAAATTGTCTCCTTTTAGTTAAAACGTTCAACACTACATTTACTTAAATACAATTATGGTAAATCTTACATGAAGGTTTACATACTTTGTTTGACTTAATTACTGATTTCCTTTCTTAATTAGACTCCTTGTGAGTAAACAATGCCTGTCATATTAGGTGCCAAATCAATAATAAGTTAATGTTGGTTAAAAAAAAATATGAGTTATTATCAGATATACTTTTGCCATTTTATTCTAAATTCTATCATTTTAAAGCAGGTAGTATTATAGTTAAAAACACACTTCTAAAGTGGGATTTTTTTTTATCACCAATACACTTTGTCTACTGCTCAGTTTGAATTCTGTCTACTTTCTCATATGACTTCTATTAAACAAAACTTCTCTTGCATTTGTTTTGTTTTTACACACTCTCATTACTTATATGATGCTTTGTTATGCTGACTAATTTTCCAAACCATTTTCCCTCTTTGATTAAAAGAAAATTCAAGAGCTCTCTCTTATACTTAGGTAAAAGTATATTAGTTGTTAAACTAATTTATAGTTAAATTAGTAGTTTCTAACTATATAATTTGATGACTCAGAATATTTAGAATTTCATCATACTGGTATTTTTAGACTAAAACTATAAAAAACTTCAGAAAACAAAAATTCAGTTCTTGAAGATACTCTAAGATAATTTTTTTTCTTCTACCAACTTTGGAAATGGAAAGATAACCAGTTCCAAAAACTATACACTATTAGATCATAAAAATTTTGCCGGTAAATATTAACCAATTGAAAAAGAATAAGAAAGAAAAAAGGAGGAAATGAGTAAGTAAAAATTGTGCATATCATAAAATGAAAAAAAAAATTAGCTTTAGAATTTACCATGGACATCTCTGTTCTAACTCCCAGATTGAATTCACTTTACTGGCACTTTATGTAACTGGCACTTTATGTATCTTCTTAGTGATAGGGAAATCACTACCACTTGAATCAGCTGATTCAGTTTTCATATGGGTAAAATTCATCTGATTTCTGTTGTGAGTCAAATTCTGCCTCATAATAATGGTCTATCATTTGATCATATTTCAGTCCTCTTGAGACATACATAACTGATTTAATTGCTCTTAATTTGTCTTTTAAATATTTAAACACTGCTTTTATTTGCCATCTGAGTCTCCTCCAGATTGAATAGCAATGGTTGCTCTATCCTTTCCTCAAAAAAAAAAAAAAATGTTGACTTCTCATTTTCCCTCTATTCGCCAATTATCTACATCTATATTTTAAAATGAGGGAAGAAACCTACAAAGAGAACAAAAGTATTGTAATCATGACTAACGTAGGACAGAGTAAGTAATATACAGATTTAGGATTTCATTAGATGTGTTTTAAGTGAAACACTAGGTTTTCATCATTTGGGGCTTTCAGTGAGGTAGAATTTGTGACTTTTTCACCTGAAATGTTCTTGACATGTATAGCTTAATATGTGTAGCTTTTTTGGTTTGTTATATTTGTTTTAATGTAATATAATACTTATTATCTTATTGTTTAATTTCACAAAGATTTAACTCCGTTTTTCTAACTGTTTGAAATATTTCTGGATTAATTAATTCATTATTTTACCTTGACCAAAAAGAAAAACAAAACCCAAAACAATCTTAACAAATCCCTGTACTTAATTCTAATAGTAAGTTGGGTGCATGCGATTCGGTGTATTCCCTTTCTTTCCACCTTTAGTTTATATCCATAACTAATATGCATGCTATTTCTATCTTCAGATTATTGATAAAACTATTTAACAGAATAGGAAACAAAAAGAAAAACAGGGCTCCCAAGAGACATGCTTTCATAGTGACATTAATCCCTTATTTGTAAGCCTTTTTTTAACTATAATTTTTTATTTTTTTTATTAATGTAAGCCTTTTTAAAAAACCAATTCCATCTCACTCTACTGTCATTAAGTCCATATTTCCTCATCTGTTGCAGATTCTATCAAATTAAATACCCCGCAGAAATTCATTTATATGATGCCTCCATCATTTCTCCTATTTGTCATTTTTAGTACTTCCTTTAACAAAAGTGGTGAAATAGCATCGCTTTTGTGGAGTGTATTCATAGTAAACCTATAGTTCTTTCAAGATATCATAACTTCCCTTTATTTTTGCACATAGTCTTTTGTTTAATAATCAGTACAATGATTTCCTTGAAATTAATTTAAATTTAATCAAGCCAATACTTTATGTTATAGTCTTTTTCTTTGGGAAATCAGATACTTATTTGCCTACCTTGGTCACTTGTCCTGTTGTTCTGCATTAGTAACTACCAAAATATATGTGTGCAAAAACTATCTACAAATTCAGCAATTTGATATAGCCTTCTGGGTAAAAAAACTTGAGTTAATTTAATTAGTGTTCTGACCGTTTGATTAACACTTTGGGTTTTAATCCACTTCTACATATGTTTATTCCACTTTCCAGTCTTAAAATTATCCTGATCAGAGAGCACAAAAGGAAGTACACATTTTTTTCTACTATCTTTTGCTATCACATCTTCTTTCATGATCGAAAGTCTAATGTTTCTTCATGTGGTTTCTAAAATAGCTTCATAGCGCTCCTCAGAATTTCCCTCTGTATTTAATTTCATTTTGGGAGTTAACCTCTTGATATTATAGTATGAACTCTTTTATTTACTCTCATATCTTTTATTTACTCTCATATAACTCTCATATTAATTATTTAATTATGCAGTGATTATTTCCCATATTTAAATTATGGTACTCATAGGTAAGACTAAAATATAGATTATATATGATTATTATATTATAATTACAAACATATTTATCCTTAAATATCTTAAAATGTAGTGCACTTGGGTGAATCAGTTGGTTGTCTGCCTTTGGCTCAGGTCATGATCCCAGAGTCCCAGAACTAGCGCCCCAGTCAGCAGGGAGTCCACTTCTCCCTATGACCTTCCACCCTCTTATGCTTTCTCTTTCTCACTCTCTCTCTCAGATAAATAAATAAAATCTTTAAAAAATAAAAAACCTTTCAATTTATTCAGGACCCCCCAAAATAGTTATACCAATAATGTAAGGATGGTTCAATGTCAGAAAACTATTTACTCTGAAACCCCTCATAACAAATTAAGGGAGAACGAATACATATGATTGTCATCTCAATGAATGCAGAAAAAAATTATAAAAACAGTTTATTTAGATTAGAAAATAGTATCTTTTTATGCCCATTAAGGGTACTTAGAAGATTTTGCAAAGATAACTTCCTTAATCTAATCAAGATCAGTCACAAATCATAGAGAAATCATATTTAATGATGAAGCACTAGAATCATTCCCAAGAGCAAAAGTTCTAGGCAGAAACATGAATAGAATCCCTGCTATCATTACTTCTTTTATATATTTCATGATTGATCCTAGCTAAAATAATAATAATTTAAAAAATTAAATGATAGAGAAACACTGAGAAATAGGAGGAAAAAAACTACTATTTGATAGTGATGACAAGGTTGTCTATATGGGAATACAGGAGAATTTACAGACAAATATTGAGAACTAATAAGAGAGTTCAAGGAGATTGCTATACATGTATACAAGACCAACATTTTAAAAAAATCATCAGAATTCCTAAACACTAGTTATGACTCATTAGAAAATATTATAGATAAAGACTGTATTCACATAGTAATGGACCCTCTATTGTACTTTATAAAAAAATTATAAAGTATTGTTGAGGACATTAAAAAAGAACTTAGGAATTGGAAAGCTATATTATATCCACAAGTTGGAAGACTCAATATTCTGAAGATGTCAGTTCTCTCCATATTAATTATAAATGTAATTTCACTCAGGTCACAAATGGATTTTTTGGGAAAGGGATGTGATAAGCTCATCTGAAAATTTGCAAAATGGAGCTAAGAATGAAGAATATCTAAGGCAATTTTGAAAAAGAAGAAATAGAGTAATTTTTGGTCAAATATTGAGAGTTTTTGTAAGCTTTTCATAACTAAGAAAGTGACTATTGGTTTAGGAATAAACATTAAAACCAAAGGAAAAGGAAAGAGAAACAAACCAACATTACATGAAAAGTTGATTTATGGTTGAAGAGAACTACAAATAAATCATAAGAGGATGAACTCTACAAGCAATGATGCTGGAAAACTGATTTTCCGAGAGTTAAAACAAAAAAATAAAATTACATGTTGGTCTGACACAGAATATCAATTCCAGATTATTTAAAAATAAATGTGAAAATCAAAATATTGAAATTATAGGCAAATACTAGGATAATACCTTTATAATAATAAATATGGAAGTGTTTCTTAAATACGACATGAACTTAAAAAAATTGAGTTCTACTATTTCAAAGAAGAAAAAGAATTTGATGAAAGATAATAAACACAAAGAACGTATTTATAAAACATACAAAAAAAACAAGGATTATTATACAGAATATACAGGAATTCTTATTGAAATGTTCTTTTAAAAATGAATGAAAGGAATGAGGAGGGAAATTCACAAAAAATTTTGGATGGTCAATAATTATACAAAAAGCTGATTAATTTCAACTAAATACTGAGGCAAACCCTCATTTAAGTGATGGGCAAAATTAATGGATCAGTTAGTTTCAAGCTTTGGCAAAGAATATGGAACACTAGGAATGTTCTTGTAATTTGACAAATATTGTACAGTTGAAGGTGCATATATCCCACTGTAGAAATCCTAACCTACATAAATATATCCAAGAGAAATGTGTACAAATGTGTACAGAAAGACTGCTTTCAGCATTTTGCTTTGTCTAGGGAAACCAAGTAAGTTGTCATCATCTTAAATATCCATTAAAGAGAAAAAATGGTGGACTGGTCTGGTTTCGTGGTACACTTATACAATGGATGCAGCACTTCAGGGGAGTTTGGGATGAAGAAAGAAGTCCATCACATACTGAGAATAAAACTCTGATTTAATGAGCCAAATATACACAGAATTAAATCTGTATTCCTGAAGTAACGTTCAGGCATTAACTTAATATAGTTTTGTGTTTTGAGTGGAGGGCGAGGCTCATAATTACAACTATTTTTTTTCTTTGCAATTGAATGCTATATATCAGTTTAAAAACATGGAAAGCATGAAAAAAGGTCAGGCTGGTGAGCTAGGAAATGCAAATAGCTTTGAATGACTGCTTTACCCCCATTTTTTCTATGCCATGTAAAAAATTTATAGGGGCACCTTCATGGCTCAGTCAGTTAACATCCAACTCTTGACTTCAGCTCAGGTCATGGATCTCAGGGTTATGAGATTGAGCCCTGCATCTGGCTCTGTGATGGGTGTGGAGTCTGCTTAAGATTCTCCCTCTCCCTCTGCCCCTTTCTCTCTCTCTCTATTAAAAAAAATGTATATAAAAATTTTGTCCAGAGGATTTTGCTGGATTAATGTATGATTTGTTCTGTTGCTTTTGAGAGTGGCTTCTTATTTTGTATTCTATATTCTAGGTGGTTACTGAGAGTGGAGAGGGAACATTTAGATTTGTGAGTTAATATTTGTGAGTTTTCTTTTACCCAGAAAACTTGTTATCTGCTCTAAGTCTCTGTTGATTCCATTAATTTCACAAAACCAGTTTTCACTTATATTTGTTTTAAAATGCTATGTTTGCAGATACTTCCTACTTTTTTCATTTTATATTTTGTTAATTTGAATTCCTTCTTTTATTCTCTACTTATCCCCAAAATACATGTCTCAGCAGTTTTCAGTGTTTGTCATAATGACAAACATAGTCTTTATTGAAAACATCTTAATTTTGTTGTCAGTGTAAATGGTTGTAGAATTCAAGGTCAACAGGTATTTTCTATCAGTGCTATACAGCTGTTTTTCTATTATCTTCTGTTCTCCATTATTACTATAAAATAGTTATAGTTTAGATATTTTTATATATAATCTTTCTTCTATCATGGGCTTGATTTTTTTCTTTTTTTCTATCATGGGCTTGTTTTAAGACCTCATTCTTTCTGGTATGTAGCAGTGTTACTATAATATGTCTAGAAAGGAATTTAATTTTATTTATCCTGCATAGAGCTTATGGTCCTTGAAACTGGCCCATTATCTCTTTGCATGTTGTCTCTCCTGTCATTTATCTCTTTTCTCCTTCTATACATCCTATCAGAAGTTGATCCTCTCACCCTGTTTTCTGTATCTCTTAAACCACTTGTGTTTACTATCTCTTAATCTTTCTGTGCATCATTCTGTGTGATTTTCTCAGATTTGTTTTTACCAGTTCATTAATCCTCTTTTAAACTTTATCTGTTCTGTTATTTATTTATTTATTTATTTATTTATTTATTTATATTGAGTTGTGATCACTAGTTTAATGGCTTTAGCTCTATATTTTTAGTTATGCATGATTTCTTAATTCAAATGTTATGCTTCTAAAAAAAAAAAGTAGAGTTTTAGGTAGGACATTCAGTATGGCCATACTTTATCTAAGTCATATATGATATTGGCTGATGAAAAACATTAGCACAATTATCAGCAAATCAATAGCTACATTAGGACCCATAAAAACATCATTTCCAATATCTAACAAATACAAATGCCTCAGCTAGGTAATAATAACAATTGCTAAAATTTATGGAGCACATGTAATATGATAATTACTATTTTAATCTCTTTACATCTATATTTTTTAAATTTAAATTCAATTAATTAACGTATAATGTATTATTAGTTTCAGAGGTAAAGGTCAGTGATTCATCAGTCTTATATAATACCCAGCGCTCATTACATCATGTGCCCTCCTTAATGTCTGCTATTTATTTTTACATTTTAAGACGACAACTCCCTTTTGTGGAGTTTTCTTTGTTCTTTCTACATCTTTTTGTTCTTTCTTTTTTCTTTTTGAAGATTTTATTTATTTGAGAGCGAGAGAGAGTGTGAGAGCATAAGCAGGGAGAGGGGCAGAGAGAAGCAGACTCCCTTCTAAGTAGGGAGCCTGATGTGTGGCTGGGTTCCAGGACCTTGAGATCATGACCTGAGCCAAAGGCAGACACTTAACCAACTGAGCCACCCAGTTACCCTTCTTTTGTTCTTATTTCTGAGCTCTCTCTGTGTGTACGCACTTTCTTTTGCAATTCCTTATTTATATCTTTGTTTAAAGCATTTTTAATATCCAACTAATTATTTTGCCATCTTAAGTACTTGATTTTCCAATTCTTTTGTTTGTTTTTTTCTGTTGACTCTAGCATATAATTCTTTTCTTATGAATTTTGAAGTTTCCAATTGTGAATACATCTTTACTTGAATTTTTCAGGGGGAATTGTGTGTGACCTGAGCTAATGGTTTACCTTTCTAAAGTGGTAATCACATTCTGCCAGGTTTCTCAGTGATATTATCAACCCAAGATTAATTTTTTTAATATTTTATTTTGTTTTATTTTTATTCAAGTATAATTAATGCACAGTGTTATGTTAGTCAGGTGTACAATATGATTCAACAATTCTACATATCACTCAGTGCTCATTGTGTTAAGTATACTCTTAGTCCCCCTTACCTCTTTCATCCATCCCTCCACCAACCTCCCCTCTGGTAACAACCAGTTTGTTCTCTATATTTAAGAATTTTGTTTGTTTTTTCTTTGTTTGCTTCTTAAATTCCATATATGAATGAAATCATATGGTATTTGTCTTACTCTGACTTATTTCACTTAGCATTATGCCCTCTGATCTATCCATGTTATTGCAAATGGCAAGATTTCATTCTTTTTTATGGGTGAGTAATATTCTATCATCTGTATATGTCACATTTTCTTTATCTATTCATCTATGGGTGGACACTTGGGTTGTTTCCGTATCTTGGCTATTATAAATAATGCTGTAATAAACATGTAAACATAGGGGTGCATATATCTTTTTGACTTAGTGTTTTCATTTTCTTTGGATAAAGACCCAGTAGTGGAATTATTGGATCATATGATATTTCTAGTCTTACTTTTTTGAGGAACCTCCATACTGTTTTCCACAGTGGCTGCATCAGCTTGCATTCCCACCAACAGAGCATGAGGGTTCCTTTTTCTCCATATATTTGACAACACTTTTTATTTCTTATGTTTTTACCAAAGATGAATTTTTAAATTCATTTCTTGACTCAGGGCTTTCCAGAACATAAGGAGATTATAATTTCAAACTTTAAATTAACATGGGCCACAAGTGTGGAATTCTCATAGGAGCCCTCATCCCCCCCACCTTTTGTTTTGTTTTGTTTTGTTTTTTTTTGTCATCCAGAGCCCTGAAAGACACATTCCTTTAATACCTCCCTGTGGTGGTGAGCAGAATTTCTCTTGTCCATCCTTATACCAAGGATGTATTCCCCTTAGGTTTCCAACTTTATGTTTTCTATTCACTCCCTCATGGGCTTTCCAGAACATAAGGAGATTATAATTTCAAACTTTAAATTAACATGGGCCACAAGTGTGGAATTCTCATAGGAGCCCTCATCCCCCCCACCTTTTGTTTTGTTTTGTTTTGTTTTTTTTTGTCATCCAGAGCCCTGAAAGACACATTCCTTTAATACCTCCCTGTGGTGGTGAGCAGAATTTCTCTTGTCCATCCTTATACCAAGGATGTATTCCCCTTAGGTTTCCAACTTTATGTTTTCTATTCACTCCCTCATG
>NW_019154101.1:21124166-21190285 GCF_002288905.1 Enhydra lutris kenyoni
AGATCCATTGTTTATTTTCCTATCTTCATGTAGACTTTAAAACCAAGGCCTTTGGGTTAGAAAGCCCCCAAATTAGTCTACTTACCTTATATTCATCACCTTGTGTTCACAGAAGCCACAACTTTAGTTAATTATAGTTGAATTTTCAGTTCCCTCTTTTTTCTTTTCTCCTTAAAACTGCATTTTCCCCAATTTCTTGAAAACTCCAGCAATATAGTTATAATCCTCTGTTATATTGCTGTTTCTCACATTTCTACATATTTTTAGAAGAATTTCAGGTGTAACTTCTGTACTGTCATAACTGGAGGTTAGGAATTTTTAAATTCATTGATCTACAATTGTTTTTATTTTTGTTATAGTGTCTCAAACTTTTTGACTTTGATTATTCTTTTTCTGTCATTTCTGGATCTTCCTCTCTCTGACTTCTGTCTTGTTGTTGTTGTTTTCTTTCTGTTTAAGAATGCTGTGTTGTCTCAAATAAGACAAAAATTAGAAAGATGCTTTCCAAATCTTTGTACTATCTTCAAATATACAGAGTTTTATTTTTTAGTTTAAATGCATAAAAATATGGAATGTTTCACAAATTTGTGTGTCATTATACAGAGATTTTTTTTTAATTTAACACATGATTGTCTGGAAACTTATGTAGGAAGTAAAGCAATATATATCTGCAATGCATAAAACTAGTATTTTGATTTCAATACTTTCATGACTCTGTAAGGAATTGTAGACCCTTGGAATTCTTCCTGGAGATAATCTGTGGCAATCTATGGTGGCCAAATGGTTAAGTTGTTTGGCTTCTGCAGCTGGCCACTTGGTTTGTCAAGAATTCCTAGCAATACTAGATTTATTATCTTCTTGTTTTTTATATCCTTTATGAGAATTTTCAGGTATTTATGTATTTAAGGCATTTATCTTAGCTTCCTATGTTAGGAATCATCTCCCAAATTATACCATCAAAATCACAAAAACATGATTGTTTTGAAGATGTGAACAGGGATGTTAAAAACCAAATAAAACCCTCAAACGATCTCCTGTTTATATTTAATGCTTCTCATAGGATACTCAGTGCTGCTGATCTGATTAGACCAGAAATAATATTCAGTACTTGGAATAACACATCAAAACCAAACTTTAAGAGTTCTTTAATTTTCAATTCAATAATGGGTAATCAATGATATAAAATTGAATGTGAATGTGATTTTTAAAATGTAGTTCTCATTTCATAAAAGCACAAGGTAAAGCTATTTGTACTGATAGAAACTGCAATACAATAATAAAAAATACATTTATTTCAAAGGTGGAAGAAAATGATATTTCTTTTGTCTTTAATGTCTATGTTTGACACAAGAAAATATGCAATAAGAATTTAAAACTCAATACAATAGGTATTCCAGAGCTTGTTTTAAAAAATGTAGTAACTAGTCCCATGTCCCTGGTAAAACACTCCTCGATGATTGCTGTTGAACTCAAGAGTTTTTCTGAGTGAAGGTGTTACTTCATCTCACATTTTCTTTTTACAGACAAAACAGTAAGAACTTAGTACACTAAATACTGATTGTTAATTATATAATAGCACATTATTATAAGTATCTATGGCATACTAAATTTGTGTGTGTGTGTGTGTGTGTGTGTGTGTGTGTGTATTACCATTTTTGGCCTATTTAAACCATAATATGGAAAAAAATTATGAGTTGACCAGAGGTGGTGAAACATGTTTATGATTCTGCTTCAGCAACAACAACACAGGCCTTTGGTAGATAATATAAAAATAGCTATTGTTTCATTTGGAAAATAAGATTCAATTTTTACAGTTTGAATTTAGAAACACTTTATAAGGGATTTTACTGATTACATATGAGCATTATCTTTTCTTACTTAAGAAATTAATTTTAAGAGATTCAATTATTCAGTTGGAGGTTTTAGAAAAATATTGAAAATTGAATTAAAAAATTGACTTTAATAGGAATAAGCTTCAGTTATGTAGAAAACTCACATAGATATAACACTTATTTCCCCAGGAATGCTTAGATGAATGAAGAAATAGTTTAATTGTGGAGGAAAACAAACAAACCTGTTTCTTAAAATGAATTCCTATTTGCAAGGATGAAGGAAGAATGGGTCATAGAAAGTGCAGCCTCCGATGGTCCTATTCCTTAGTCATTATGCTGCCTGTGAGGCTGTCCAATGAGAAAGTATGTCAAACAAACAAGCATATTTAATTTTTCTTCACCTGAAAAACCAGAATACTAAATGATTAAATCTCTGCAGTAAGCCTAGCATACTGATCAAATTTTCCTAGCACTTTTTCAAGCTACTTTCCCAAACAATTTTTAAAAAGTAGAATAGTCAAGGAAAATTTCCTTGCCAGCTTGCCTTAAGCATATTGAAGCAGCAGTAATAGACATGATTGTCCCAGCCTTTTCACTGTGTAAATCCAGGCAGGAGTGCCGAGAACATCAAAGGGGTCAAAGGGATAGTTGAGGTTTTGTGTCCCAACTTGTCTCTATTCTCTCTGTGGTAGCTGATCCCATCTGTCTCCAAAGCTGAGTATAGCTTGTTCTATTGTAAGTATTGTTCACAAGTCACCTAAGTAAAGATTAAACTTGTGGCTCTTTTCCCACATGCTCAGTCTGGTGTTAAAATGTAGAAACGGGCATGTACTTGTACAAGCAAAGAGTCATAAATAATGTTACTTTGTAATCCAGAATAACAAATAAATTATTGAAAGATATCAATGTTTGAAGCATTTTATTATATTTTTTCTCCTTTTTAAATTTTTAGTGATTTAGGTAGCTGAATTAGGTTATAATAGCTACTGTGTGGGGTGATTTTGAGGCTAGAGATTTCATAAGCCTACAGAAAATACTTGATACAGTGACTGATGAGGGATAAGTAATAGTTATGAATCATCATTATCTTCTGACCATAATGAGATTCATTAGCTGAAGATAAGTGCTCTCCATGGAAGAGTACTTGTTTTTTGTCTTCCCAGATCTTCACTGATTTTCTAATTCCTTTTTAAGCATAAGGACGATGGCTTCCATATACTGAACAAGTACCCCATACCAACCTTTGTTGTAATCATGTTACATTCATGATGCTGTGGTGCCTTGTGATAAAATTTCCCATACCCAAAGAGCTAGATGTTTAACAAGAACATAATAGTATTTAGAATTAAGAAACAATTTGTCATTTGTTCTTAGGCTAAGTTTTAGGGGAAACCAGAGTTAATGTACTTTAATAAGTCTTCCTGAAGTATATACTATTCTAAGAGAGCTCTAAATTATTGACTTAAAGTATGCAGGTGGAGTCTAATGTGAATTAAATTATGTCTGTGTACATCATTTTTTCTTCTGATTTATTTATAATTATAGAGTATTCTTTATTATTTTGGTCACAATCCAAGAATTGTTTGACATTGGCATTTAAAAGATTTTTTAAAATTAAAACAGGTAAGTTAAATTGCTTTTATGCTCTGTGAACACTCCAGCTTTGTTCATTATAGAAAATGGGGGAAGTACAAGTCATTTGATTGCTCTTTAACCTTTCATTATATCGACAATCTGTTATTGCCTAGCATCAATTCCATTCTTCTCAGAAGGTGGCTTGGCATTTTTGTGGTGTTTTCAATCTAAGGAGATAAATCTGCATCTCCATCTGGATTGACCAGATGAGGCTCCCTTCAGAGCCAATTAACACTTTACCGATGGGGTCACCTCAGCATGGTATGAGGTGCTTTGCACCTCCAGGGCTACCATAAACTGTCTCTACAATGCCTCCAGATGCTCCAGGACTAGAAACCAATCAATCTTTTACATAAGTGGTTAGCATGCCTACCCCAGGGTCCTAGGAAGACACACAGCAACAACACTGAAAGATGTATATGGCTTCCCAAGCCAGAGACTTTTGAATATTCTTTTGTTAGCCTCTTCACATACTTACACAGACCAAGAAGGTCATGTCTTCATGACCCACAAGAAGGCAAACTAGGCTTGGTGGGCAAGATGCAAGAAGCCCCACTCCTTTCCAATTTTATAGTCATGTACACATATTGTTAGAGTTTCCTCAGTAGCTTGACTAGAAATTTCTCAACAACTTCAATCATGACAACTGAAAAGCCATAAATCAACACGAAAAGCCCTCCAGGGCCCAGTCCAGGGTAAGAGTTAGAGGTCACACTTGTTAAGATGCTAAAGGCATGGTCATGCCAACTCTGACACCACTGGATGCAGCTTAGGGCATCTCTCTGTGGTATCCTGGCTGTACCTGGGCTATCTGCAGTTATTTCTATAGGAATCCAGACTTGACTCACAGATTGCTGAGGCTTTTCTGCACAGGCATCTTATTTAATGAAGCAATTCTCTTTAATTCTGCTTTAGCTGGGAAAGAATGCAAATTAAATATTCTTTAGTAAGGAGGCTGGGAGGGGTGACAAGTGAAGGGGAAAAAAGAGGAAAAAAAGGCACGGGGAGCGTGGTGGCGGCACGGCGTTCCCTCAGGTGGCTGGCTAACTAGCTCAGCCTTTGTATAGACACTGTCTGCCTGTGGGATGGAGCTAAGAGACAGAAGAATGACAGTCTGGAGGAAGAAAGAAAGACAGTAATTACAGGATGCGTGCGATTAGTGCGGTAGCCAGAGAAATTAAGCCACAAGTCCTAGGAATCTTCCCTTCTGTATGGTACCTGCAGAGGGAGAGAAAAGGCCTCACTACAGAGTGCAGTTGGAATCCACTCCCTGCCAGCTCAGCTTGATTGCTTTCTGGGTTACCTACTGTGGAGGTTCAGCAGCTCGACCTTCCTTTCAGTGGAGCTATATTGTCCTGCCCTGAAAAAAAAGCAGATTAAGAATTTACAGGGATCCCTCCATCACTGGCCTCTGACAGGAACACTCAGGGAGCTGATTTTTCATGGTTCAATTTGCCTGGGGCCATGATTCTTATCAAAATGTATTTTGTTAATGTAAAGTGCCATTGCAGATTTAAGAAATATCTATTTTCCCATTAAACTTTCTTTCTCATTTATTCCCCCATCATCCTCTTGTTTTTGTGGGTGGTGTTCTTCCCGAGCTACTTTACTATTATTGTTATTCTTTGAAGAATACATACATTTGAGTTCCGGTATAGATGAGCAGTAAATCATGTCGGTTAAGAAGTTTGTAATTACTTTGCAGGGAGGTAAATTGTAATCTAACTGTCTTGAGTGTGAGATATTCCCAGCTATCATTCAGATCATATTTCAGTTGTTTAATTCAGTTAAAGGCTTTAATTAAAAGCTGTAAGTTTGCAGAACAATTGAAAAATGCTTTTTATTAATATGAAAACCATTTAAAATTTCATCAGACTGGGAGGAAACGAAGGCTACTCAAAGTCCCTCTTACTTTAAGGTGTTTTTGAGAGTTGTTTCAGATTGCAGAGGGGAGGGGTTAGTCAGATTTTGTGCTGGGGAAAATGTCCAGCCTCTGGGTGGACATTATCATGAATAGTTCCCATTAGGTCAGAGTATTCCCATCTTCTTTTTTGCCTCTTTTAGTTATAAGTAACTTGACATCAACCATTTTAGCATTCCCAATTTTATCAATGTTTTTGTTGAAATTTTGAGGTTGTACCAGTAAATGACATAATTGTACTTTACTTGCTCACGGTACACCCAAAACTGAAGGGATTATTTAAAGCTGTGTGTTTTGCTACCAAGGAAGTAAAAAACTAGAAATCATGTTCCCTGGAAATAAGAAAGCTTAGCAGATGGTTGTAATAATTTTCCAGGAGGAGGAAATGAAATGTCTTTGTCTCCTATTCGTATTGGTGCCACCTGGTGTATTTAGATCCAGAACAGACGAACTCATCAGCCGGCTCAGCAATAATGCCACTATTTATGATTTTTGATATATTGTATTTTATTACATTATTTACTGCTTTGAAACAAGTAGTTTGAGATTTATTCATTGACACCCATTCTTTAAAAACATTCAATATAAAACACACATATGCTCTTGTTTTTACCTCATTCTGGAGGGATTTATATCTCGGTCTGTCCTATTATAATATCTTTAAACACAGATCTTGATCCCTATTATAATGAAATTCTAGTGATGTTAGTTCTAGGGTATGTGCTTCAGAAATGCAGAATGATGGCCCCATTGACCTACTATCTCTGATAGCATCTCATCTAATTCATTCTTACTTTCCTTCTTGCAATGTATGGAACTAACAAAGGAGGAAGACTGACATACAGTTTAGTAGCTCAGAATGCCTTACTTCACTTTTCAATCTGCTTATTAATGATTAGATGGTTTCAATGAAAGATGTACATTCTTGTTTTAGTTATTTTGCACTATCCATTGATAATTATATGAAAAATCCAGTTGGAGTTCTCATTAAGAAATTCTCATGATTTTTTTGCTGCAAAGATCTGTTGCTAGATCAGACAGTCCTTCTCATTACACTCTAGCAGGTTAAGCTTCTACGACATTACTCTTTGTGACTTGAAAATGTTGTTTTCCTTTCTTGATGTTATTAAGAAAAAATTTTACTTTAAAGCACTAAAATAATGCTTTGGCATTCTTCTAAGTCATGAATGAATGCTTAAATGGGGTGGGTGGGATGGGAAATAAAAAAAAATGAAGTCAGACATTTGAAACTCGAAGTCAGTTGGTTACTAATATATCTCATTGAGAAGACAAAATAAATAGGGTGATTAAAGACTAAAGTGACTCATTTATACATCTGATACTAATGAATCGTGTTGGAAAATTGTGCAAAAAAAAAAAGTCACGCTGAAAAAAGTTATAAAACATGATCATTTGGCCATAACAACAACAACAAAATTACTGAAATGCTGCCCAGCCTAAAGGGTGTATTCATCTTCAGTTCCAAATTAGTTAGCTGGGACAGACAGCTATGTTGAGACACAGAACAGTGTCAAAGTGAGTACTGAGTATGTTGTGATGTTACCAGTGTACAGCAGAGAGTGCTAGCATTATTAAAACAAAACTAGCCAGCAAGTTCAAGTCTGTGTTAATTTACCAGTGAAGAAAAGAAAAAGAGCCAAGGGAGAAAAGAAAAAATAGGGAAACTGGCTGTTGATAGCTCGCATGCACTTTTAAGCCATAAAGGACTTTTTGAAGTTCAAACAGAAACAGTCCCCATGGAACAATGATAACAGGAGAGACAGACATTGATGTGTAAATGACATCATCACCCAAAGCCACTTTCACTCAACCAGAGTCCTGGATCATTTGGGGTTCAAAGGGACTCTAATCTGACCCTGTTCATTTTTTTTTTCCTCCTAAGTTCTTGCCAGAAATGAAGGAAGCACAGTGAGGCTTGTTCATGTCAGCTTTGTCTGTCTTGACCTGGAAACTGAGAGTCATGTAACTAGACAAGGGCTGCCCAGAGTTCAGAGATTTTAGGATCAAGTTTATGAAGACACTGGCCTAGATTTAGATAAGGACAGTAGTTGAAATTAGTGTTACATAAGCTTGAACAACTATCTATCTCAGGAGATGTCTAATACTTTGACAGAAACATGAAGTTGTATCAACAGTTTATAAATAAATGTGAATTTATCATAATGTTGCTGGAACTTTCTGTGAAAGGAAGAAAGCTGCTTATTTCTCCTGCTCTGAAAAGTCTCTCTTGTCTCCTTCCAAATAATTCAATGCTATATAATTTGGTGTTTTATGTATCATATGAACCAACATTCTACTTTTCAGTGGAAGATAAACTTTTTAACAGAATGAAGAGGGTACCTCCAACTTCTGAGTCATTGGCTGGAATTCTTAGGAATCACCACCTTTTGAAAAAAGTGGATATTAATGACAGTTTCATCTAACTTTTCAAATGTAGTGTAAATGACTTGGCTATTCACCTAGAGTGGTGCATAAATCAGGATTCATGAAACCCAGAATTGTAGAAATTATACTGGAAGGACAAATGAAACAATGCTGTTTGTCAAATGTTACCCCTTTAATAAGAACCATAGATCTGAAATGTCCCTAAATTCAAACGATGAAATCCCTTCTCAGTATAAAATGTTTATACAGCACAAGCTAATTAGTATTAGAAATATCTGCTTTATTTCCTTTTCTCTGCAGCTTAGACATCTATCTGAGAGGGAGCTGAGTACATCAAGTGTTCCTTTCAATGTAAGCAGTAAGTAGTTCACTTCCTGTACTTTTCGTGAACTTTGTAATGGTTAAATGGAGCTATATTCAACATGAACTTGTGAATATCTCCCTTTTAATTTTTTTGGCTAGGATTGAAATCCCCATATAAAGTAGAAACTATTTGACTTTCTGTTCTAACACTGTAACAGGTTATTTAATCGGAGGGTAATATTAATTAGATTTGGCGATTCATCATCTTTGTAAGTTAAATGAGAACTTTGTCACTGTACAATATTGCATTTGGTGTGTGTTATTACATATTCTTCAACTGTTAAAATATTATATGATACTTGTGGAAGTCTTTAGTAAGAGTTCTTTTTTTTTTTTTTTTAAAGATTTTATTCATTTATTTGACAGAGCGAGATCACAAGTAGGCAGAGAGGCAGGCAGAGAGAGAGGAGGAAGCAGGCTCCCCACCAAGCAGAGAGCGCGATGCGGGGCTCGATCCCAGGACCCTGGGATCATGACCCGAGCCGAAGGCAGAGGCCTTAACCCACTGAGCCACCCAAGCGCCCCTTTAGTAAGAGTTCTTACAGTAATTATTCAAATATCAAACTAGATTCAGTTTACCTAGTGAGAGTCACCGAGGTGCTGTTTGGTTATATTTCGAAGACGAGGTTGCCCTATAAGTGAATGTGTTTGTATATGCTAATTTTAAATGGGTATATTTTGGCCAGGACTCTAGATGGCAATTTGACAGTAAGTTAAATGCAAGGTTCCTATGTAACAGATGGTGAAAAAGAAATGAAAACAGGAACATGGAAGTTAGTGTGCAGTTTGTGGAGGAAGCTAGCTTTGATAAGTCACACAGCAGAGCCTGTAAACGTGCTCTCTTCCTTCTACCACTGAAGTCCTCCCCCTGTGCCCCGTGTTCACCTAGCTGTTCTGTAATCTTTTTTATTCTTCTTCTTAATGAACCTGTCCCTGGTAACTCTACTTCCTGGATATATTAGCATTCTCTCTTCCCACTGGCTCTCCTCTTCTTCATTCAAGTTCTGCCAAATTTAACCCCCCAAAGCATACTTGAATCTTGATACTCATCTCTGCCTCTTCTTTCATTGGCTCAATTCAGGCCTTAGTCGCATGTTTCTCTTCTTCTGCAATGCCTAGAAGATAAAATCCAGCCACTCTTTAAATGCTTCTAGACCCTCAATCATCTGGCTCTTGCTCATTATTCCAGCTTCATTTCCTCATCTCTGTCCATTTTCTGTTTTAAAATATTGGGCTGGCAAACACGTGCTTTAAGAGCCTAGACAGTTAACTGAAAAAAGTGAAGATTGGGTAGAAGAAGTAGGAAGTTCTGGGACCATCTGAAGTATATCTTTGCCCTACAAAGCACTCATATTTATTTGTGCTAGAAGGAGAAGTCTTCAGGGCAAATGTTTACCCAGCATTACCATTTTGTGACCTGTGCTAGTAACCACAAACTGCTCATAATTGCCTGCTTCTGCCATGTTATTTTTTCCTTCCACGGTGCATTAGTTCATGCTATCTCCTTTGTGGATAATGCTCATATGTTACCCCTCACTCACCTCGTCCTCCTCAGGTTAACCATTAATCATTATTCAAGATTTAGATCAAGTAGTCATCTCCTCCAAAAATCCACGCATGATCCCTATTTGGTTCCTATAGGTTTCCATATAATTTTCTACAGCACTTACTATATTTATTTTAATTAATTGCCTGACTCCCCTAGTATACTATGAATTCCTTGAGGGAAAAAAAAAAACATATATTGTATTAATTTCAGTATTCTCAGGGTATAGTGTAGAACTAGGTATTTAGTAAGTACTCAACAAATGCATGAAGATCGTGTTAAGTCACATACAACAATGGCTTAATGCCTTGGGTTAACCTTAGAGTCTGTGGCTATCCTGGAAGTCCATGGAAATATCAAAGAGTCATTTGACACCAGTCACAGAAAGAAAACAGAAATCCTGTCTTGATAGTCTTTCTATCCCTGGAATCTAAAATTACATCCATCACAAGGTGGAAGGAAGAAGAGAAGGATGAAAGGCAGAAGAAAAAGAAATAAAGAAGGAAAAGATTTATTTTCTCAATACAGAAGTGTTGTGGAAGAAAGTGGGGAGACAAGGGGATAACTGAGCTGAAATGAAGAATAGATATAAAAGCCATTCAGAAGAATGAGGACTTTTGAAATCGCCATACAAGAAGCCTAGACCAAGAACGGGTTGAACTCAGAAAGTACTGTACTGCTCTGTGTTACATTTAATTTCCCAACAGGATGTAGATGGATTCTGTTTCAGTCCTCCAAAACAGTCTCTCCTAGAATAAATCATGTACCCAGATATATTTTCTTCATGTAACAACTCATTTGAATTTTACCCCATTTTTACTTTTAAGGATGATGTACAAGAGATGAGAGGGATGTTCTCAAAACTTTAAGATGGGTTCTCCAGCTTTTGGTAAAAGGAGTCATAGTAAAGAGGTCACCTAAATGTGCCATTTCACCACAGGGGCACTACTTTGCCTGGGCATCCTCTGCCGTCTACCAGGATCACACTTCAAATGTCCCTAAAGAGCTATGCCCTATAGATACCCATGATAAATCCAAAGGTCTTAGCAGCAAACACTGATTAAGAATGTAATTTAAAAATTTGAAGGTCCTATGTCTATTTAATTCCATGTACATAGAAGTAAGAGCAGGAGGAGCCTTAATAATTTGATATGATATTTCTGGTTTGAGAAGTCATTGAACAGGATTGTCTAAACACATACCAAACATAATGTTTCTTCCCTCTTATGGTAAATGCTATGAGAATGATCAAGACAGCACCTAAAAGTCCTTGAAAGATAAATATAAAGAGTATTTGCCAGTTTCCTTGTAACTTATTTTCACAGGGCTACCAAATGCATCTACTGTTTGCCTCACACCAGGGGTGTGTCAATGATGTATTTTTGCAAGTGCTTAAATACTGAGATAAAAAGTGTAGTGTGAATATCAAAGGTGGACTAAAACACAAAGCTCTACTCCTTGCCAGTTCTCGCTGAAGATAAATAGTTTTGCTTTGTAATAACAAAGGATATCCACATCTTCAAGTCAGCTACCTTCCAGATCAGGAAGTTGTTCTCAAGGAGGCCCAGATTAGAGCTGACATGGCCCCAGTGGTGGGTGAGGAGTGTCATTCTGGTTCAAAAGACAACATACTGTAGAATCCTGACATTTTGAATCAGCCTTTGTAGCGTAACTACCTTTACCAATCTGGATTTGGAATATACTCTCAACTAACACTTTTCAATATATAGCCATCGTATTCTTTCCCCCCCTAACTACACCCTAGGCCTTGGATTTCAATAGTAAATAAGACCATGCACTAGCCAAATTCACTTTGATAGCTAGAATAGAGAAATCAGGTGGTCCTATTTTTATTTGAGCAAAAATTAAGCCATTTAAACTACATATGTGTTTATATATATATATACATATGCAGACATATATGTGGTTATATATTAATATATAATATATATTATATAACCATAATATATAGTTACATAACACTATGTATCTATATATATAAAAATGTATATACATATATATATAAATTTTTAACAAGTTCAATAAGGGGATGGAAAATATAAAAAAATTCTTGGAATTCAGAAGCATGCAAGAACAACTAATCCATTGACTGCAAATGTTATCTAAAGGGGTTAAAAGAAATCAGACTTCACTGTGGGTTGTGCATAGGGTATGCATTATGTGCTGTCATTAAAGTATTTTTTTTCTCTGTTAAGCAAGCATCCCCTGCTGGGACATCTCTCTAGTTTGGTGGGAGTCTGGAGTTGTACATGCAATGTGTGTTATCAGCTAGAAATTACTCCACATAAAAATTTAATGGTATTGTCCTAGCTATTTTTCAATTAGTGCATGTGTTTTATTCACATGATTTTGATTATTGAAGACATGAATTATAACTCTGTGGTAAAGCATGATTGGAGGTTCCCCCCCTCTGCTATAATCTTATGACTGATGAGAAACTCTGAACAACAAAAATGAGTATAAATAAAATAAATTGTCTTACTATTGGTAATAATTCTGAGATGCTAACTTATTTTATGCTGGTTATTTAAGGCTTTCACTCAGATTACCTTTAAACTGCATAATGTTCAACCACTACACCTTTCTTTTTGCTTTCAGCCCTTGTGCTTAAATCCATCAGTGTCATGGAGTGGTACGGTTTTAAAAAATATTTGGAAGGGCACAAAGCCTGAATGTTTTGAGAGCACTAAGCAAGCTACACATAGGACTGAATATGTTTTCATGGAGATTAAAACAGATTTTTCTTCTAAGAACGTTATTAAAGAAAACCCTGGATACTTCCAAAAGACAGTGGAACCAGTCAATGGATTGAGCTATTTTGCTTAATTAAATCCATATCTTTTTGCAAGGCTTTTGAAATAGAGTAATCATTGAAAGAACCTAGCCATCTCTTTTGTGGTGTGAGATATTTGTTTTCTTCTTTTAAAAACAAATTAGAATTGTTTATTTTGTAAGATATGTGTTTTTAAAGGAAGAAAGCATGTGAATTTTGAAAATGTAAATGGATTATCTATTGGAAGTTATGCTGGAATTAGTCACAAAACAGTTATATTTGTGCCACTCTGTTCTAATTCATACTTTTGTTCAACATTTTTATATCAGATATCTCTAGATGTAATATAAATTTTATAGTAGATCATTTGTTTGTTTTATGTTCCTCTGATTACTTTGAGACTACTGAATTTTTACAACAACTTGAATTTAATCTAAGAACAACTTTAGGCAAATTTATTTTTCTTAATTTTCCACAAGTCAAATGAATAATGGTTGAACATATGAATTTTTTTTCCTTCAAAATTATTGATTGATTGATTAATTAAGAGGGAATCCTCTGGAGGTGTATTATTCCAATATCTTTCAACACCCCATATATTGATCTATTTAGCATCTTTCTTGTATATAACTCAGAACAGCAGTTTTGAGTCTGATAATTAGCATCAATCTATGCCACAATTAGAATGTTAGACAGTGTAAATCTGATATGGTTTATGGTGAAAATTTTATTTTAAATTTTATTAAATTTTATTAAAATTTTATTTTAAAATTTATCAAATTAAATATACTCTCTTTCAATCTGTGAGTAAACATATTCTCTTCTTGGATTGTTTTTAATGATCAAAAAAAGTGTGTGTGTGTGTGTGTGTGTGTGTGTGTGCGTTTTGTATTAGATATATGCAAATATTGGGAGGGCAGTGTATTAGTGTCTTTTTGTCCCTTCCCTTCTATTTTCTTTGAGAAAGTAAAGGATTACAAAGATGTACAAAAATTAATGTAAGAAACATGTTATTCTTACTGCCCCAAATTATCAATTCTGTGTTGCTTTTTTGGTTCAGATAAAAAGTTTCAGGTTCCTAAAATGTGAATTTTATAAGCACTAATTAGTAATAAGTGGATTCTTATATTTTAATCTGTCACTTCCTTGATCTCAGGTATTGAAATTTACTGAGAGAGCTATAAGAGTCTACAGTGGAAATCCTGTTAGTTTTCCACAAAGAGAATTCAATAAAGTTGATAATGTTGATAGATTTGGGAGCACTCAGTTGGCAGAAACAGGAGAGGGCCTTTAATTTGGAAAGTTTAGCACACTGGCATGGAAGGAAATGTAAACCAGTTTGCATGCTGCCACATTTCCTCACCATGATTTTATTGCTCTTTCACTATTTTCTCGTACTTCTTGGAAGTAAAATTTCCCTATATTGTTTCATTTTACTTTTCCTGGGAAGTCCATGTTTTATCTTTTAAATATTATTCTTAAATAAAGATGCTGCATTTTAATTCTTAAAAGATGGATAATTCTGAGAGTGAGGTGGTAGGAACTAGTTTGAATAAATAAATAAATAAATAAATAAATAACAATGTTGAGACTACTGGTCCAAGTCAAATTTCATTGTTCTCTGTTTGGAAGAGGAACGAAGTTATTTTGCCAACTTTCAAATACAGTTCACTCAAAAATTGTCGGCTCCAAGTTTGTGGAGCACATCTCAGAATTATTTTGGCTCAACTCAGCTATGTGACTTTTGGTTTGCTTTTACTTTCAATTCTCTTGGTAATTTTGGAGGAAAGAATGAATTTCACAAAGGAATCTTGTTTGCACATTACAAACCACCTTTTCTACCAAAAAAAAAAAAAAAAAGTAATTGTATGATTTATGTTTTCCTGGAAAGAAGGGGCCTAAATTAAAGAGAACTGAAATTAGAAAAATGCTATAAAAATACATTCTTTCTTTAAAAGCTTTCATAAAGAAGTGTCTATTAATTTTTTTCACTGTACCAGTGGTTTTATTTTATTTAGAATAATAAAGATGCCTCAAATTCTATTTAATCTCCACTAATTTAAGTGTTTAGATGGATATTGTCACTTACAGTCAGATGTGGCTTTGTGGCTGCTGGTGCTGCTCCTCTTGCTGCAGCGGATGTTATTTTGTGTAATGTCAAATTTTGTGACTTATGTTTGTTTAAGTGAAAGGGAGAGTGGAATGTTCTTTCCAGTTTGAATACGCACACATGAATCTGCCCTTTGGTACCTGCTCTTTTATTTTGTAGTCTGTCACAGGATTTCTTTGCATGATCAGATCTCCCCCATCCTTTTTTAAAAGCAGGTAGTTGCTTATTTTTCAAGAAAACTGAAGAAAAACATAATCCTGTTAACTGTTAGATCATTAAAATAATTTTTGATGATAGATCACCAAGTGGATTTTGGCATGAAGTGCGGACAAAGTTCAAACAATTTCGGGAGATTTCTATGGAAATAACTTTCCCATTTCCATCTCCTTATTTTATGAGCATCTTTTCCTATGTTACATTTATAAAGGTGAAAAACAGAATTGACTTGATGGTGAGCCATGTTTCATCCTAGTCAAGATGATATATGCTTATTAATAGTATATATTTTTGAACCAACTGAAAAAAAACATGCCTCACTTGTCACATTGCAAGAGTAATTTCCCAAAAAAATTCCTTTTATGTTTAATAATTAATTATCAAAATTTGAAATCTAGGTTGTGCTTTGACAAATTCTGCACTACTACTAGTATTAATAACTCACTATGGAACACTTACTATTAACTCTAGAGACTTTAAGGACAAGAGAAACAGATGGCATTTCTTTCTATTTATACACACACATTAATTTTTGTTTTTGTCAGAGAGGTGTTACAGCAATAAAAGACTTTCAAGTGTACAAATATATGAGGTAAATCATGTCATGGCAGTGGAATCAATATAAGTTCAAGAGAACATATTAACAATGTAAAATTTAAAGGCGAGATTACCCATCTTTATTTAAATGGATGATAGTTGTGTATGTCAAAGTAACACTTAGGTTCTATTGGTTATATTTAAAAGAGTGATGGAACAACATTATTTTAAAAGCCAATATATTAAAAAAAACAAAAGCCAATATATTATTGTCCAGAAGTTGTATCCTTCACAACTATTTAAATTTATAATGACTACTTGATTTAGATTTTAATCTGAAACTATTTGAGGGGGCATCTAACTTTCAAAATTCTTTTGGAGTTTGTGAACAAAAACATTTGAACACCAGTATCCTATGCCAAATCACAACTTATTTGCCTGAGGTTTTGCCATTTGCTTCACTCTCATCCAACCTTTTTATTTGACCACTATAGGTCATGACATAGGCCTGAGTCATTGTGAATTAGTCATCCTTCTTTGAGCACTTAAATTAGAGAGGTGTCACCTCTTCTTTCTGGTTCACACCTATGTCACAGCTATTATGATGTCTTCTGTTAAAAGTCTAGCCCTCCTTTAAGGCTGAACTAAAAGTTTGCCTCTTCTTTGGTATTGCCCATAGTCATCACAGCTGAAAGTAATTACTCTTTGTATCTTTTAGGAATTAGCTTGTACCACTTTATGACACTTATCTGACACCATCTTTTAGGTAGATTCTGAGAATTTTCTTTCCCACGTAAACTCTAATGTGGAGAGACAGTGTCTTCCCTGAGTTTATATGCCTCATAGTGTCAAATATAGAAACTAATACATAGAAGGATCATTTATTAAATGGATAAATGAATGAATAGATATATTAAAAGGGAAATTATATATCAAAGCTCCTTTGATGTGGCTCTCTTGTAACCTCTATCTTGGAAATCAGAGGAGATATTGCGATCCCCAGGATGTGTATAGACCAATGAGGGGAACAGAGTCAATGTTGAAGAAACCATAACAGGAAAAAATATTTTAGATAGCTAAATTTATTGGGATTGGGAAGAAATGACATCAAGAGGAGTCAAGACTAGAAGGAAATAAACACATTTTCAATTTGTTACGCTACAAAATCGGGTAGGAGTGATTTTTGAAGGGGATGGGAGGGAAAATGAAGGACTCAAACAATAGGTAAATACATAGGAACAACATCAAAGGTGATGGAAGGAAGCTGGAGACTTGGTCAAGAGATTTTTTTTTTTTTTCTGATCCAACTTGTAGGAATCTAATCTAAGAAGTGTATTGCCAGAACAGCTGTACCTTTAATGGTTTTATTACTTTTTTTCACAGCATGAGTTCCAAAGTAATCAAATTACTTAGACAAATAAAAAGGGTTTTTTCCATTCCATTTTCTCATAAGATTTTTGTTTTGTTTAGTTTTTATTGGGGAATAAAATATTTCTCAACTTTTCTGAATTTTAAAATAATGTTCCAGAGGACAGCTATCTATAATCTAGAACCTATGAGTTGTTTCATTCCTCAAATAGTGCTTTTAATGGTCTCATAACACGTGAGCCAACATGACTCCCAGAACCAGAAGTCCAGTGTTGTTGAAACAGTGTCTTCTGGGGATCTATTAATGTCAGGTTTTTTGGTGTGTGTGTGTGTGTAACATGCAAAGCCCAGGTTTCTGACATGGAGAGTGCATTTTGGGAGCTAATCTGTTATGCATTCTTACACTTTTCTGTTTTGGAAGAAGGCAGTAATTATCTAAACACTGCTTTTATTTGCTCACTGATCTTGAATTCTTAAAGAGGAACCATACTCTATTTGGTAACTGATAGCAAAAACCCAAGACTTTCAAAAGCAAATTTTATTACAAGAATAATGAGATTAGACAAAGTCTAGTGAAGAGTTTCCAGTAATTACATAACCCTTTTAAGGAAGCAATAACAATTAATTACCAAATTCTGAGCGGAAAACTTAACCTTTGAAAAATATATGTTAATGAAATGCAGCCTTTCCTGGAATATATAGGATTTATACTGTGATTTTTAAGGTTTTTGAGATTTGTATTTTAGCAGAGAAGCACATTTTCTTCTTTCCTACCATACCACTGCAGAAATAAAAATCCAAGAAGAGAGAGACAGAAAGGTATATAAATATATAAATCTCTATCATTTACAGATATAATAGAATTGCATGCACACATGTACAGTTCTATCTGTATTCATGGGCTTGTAGTTTAGATGAAAAAGCTAATAATGTAAATCAAGATGTCCTGTGCATTTGGATGTGCCTGAAAAATCATTTTTGTAATGGTCGCACATTAAGATATTCTTATTCTAATAATAACACATTAGCTACCATGATTATGAGAAACCTTCTTTACATTAGGGTTGATTCAGGAAAAATAAAATATAGGCCATATTTTTACTAATTTAAGATAAAAATAGCTTTAATGAATTACTGGGAGGGGTATCATTATCATATAGTTTAGAATGCTTGTTTTATTAAGTAGAACAATATGAATAAAAATTGATATTCTCAAAGATCAGTTAGTTATTTAAAAGTCATTTATTGAGCACCTACTGTATGTTGGGTAGTATTCTAATCACTGAACAAAACAGACAAAATCTTTGCTCTTTTGTAGCATATATTGTTCATGATGGATAGGCAATAAACAAATACAAGATATATATAATAGGTATCAATACTATGAATAATAGAAACTAGGATAAAGGACATAGTGAATTACAGTTCTAAATAAGTGTTCTTTCCTATGGGTTTGGCCAGGGAAGTCTTCCCTCTGTCTCTGGACAGAGTGAGGAAAAAAAAAAAATCCCTGACAATCTCCAGGGGCCAAGATTTCAGAAGGAAGCAGCAGTGAGGGCATACCTGAGTTTGTGTTCTGGAAAACAAACAAACAAACAAACAAAAAACCGAGAGTCCAAATTAGAATGGAGTAAGCAAAGGGGAATACTGAATAAGATAAGGTGGAGAGGAAGCCAGGGTTAAGATTATAGGTGCCTTGAAGGAGATGAGTAGGATCTTAGTTTATTTGGAGTGAGCTGGAATTATTGAAGGATTCTGAGCAGATGAGTGACATGGTCCAACTCCTTGCTATGTGGAGAATAGATGATAGAACAAAATGAAAGCAAGATACCTAAATAGGGGCATTATAATAATTTGTAGGAGAGATAAGAGGGCTCAGGCCAGGATGATAGCAGTGGAGATGGAGAAAAATGGTAGGATTATGCATTGATTTTGAAGGTATAGCCAGCGAAGTTTTGAGGATGTGAAAGGATACAGAGAATATGTTATTTATGCATCACTTCAGAGGAAAATATGCCCCTTTTGAGAAACCTCATGAACTCTCACAAAGAGTAAATGAAATCTTTATGGCTGCTCTAAGGACAGTGACTATAAGAGTTGAGGCAAGAAGACTAGTTAGGAGATCAACAAAATTAACCTGGTGAGACTCTTGGAACAACTGTGTAAAGGGAGAAAATTTTATTGCTTCAGTTTTAGAGATGCAGATGAGTTCTGGGGAGGTTGCATGTCTCAGTCAAGGGTAGAGTTCTAATGGGGAGAGTGTGGATAAGAATCCAGACTGGCTGACCCCAGTTGTTAAAACACTGTCACAAAAACTAACACTGTGTTTATAGTGGTCATTCTATGTGTAGGTTATTGAACATCTTTCTGGGCATAAGCTTCACAAAAGCAGAAGTATTTGTTTTGTTCAGTGGTGAGTTTCAAGAGCCTGGAATAGTGCCTGGTACATAGTAGCAGGCCACTTCATCAAATATTCCTAAAATGAAAAGAAAAATCTGCAACCTTGCCTGCTAGGCTGATATGCCTAGCTCAAGTGAAATCTGAGCATTAATCTAAACCAGAAGTGGCCTACCCTCACTTTAAAAGTGACATTAATTTAGGATTTCATAGGTAAATTAAAAATATTTTGTTTTTGGTCCTGGATTAGAACTGTGAACTACACCCTACTACCATTAGAACATGGAACTATGCTCTAACATCTTATTTCCTGCTCTTTTATCATGCTCAATTATTCTATAAGATTAATGCTATTAATTAGTTATCTGTGAAAGAGAAAGCCAGCTGATCACCAAAAATTCATGCTCCACTTTTCAAAGGAGAGCCCAGCCAGGGACTGTAATTCGTGTGTCTTATTTACCCAGATATAGCCATGTGATTCATTCCGTCCACTGGAATATGAGAGCAAATGGTTCTAAGGAGTTCCTTGCTTGCTAGCAGAACCATTTGATTGATGCAACTTGGACACAGATTTATTATCTGACAGGAATTGGAATATTTTAAGTGAGAAATGAACATCTACTATCAATGAAAAAATTTTTTGTTATAGCAGCCAACGTTACTTAACCAAGTGGATACCAGAAGTTGTGTCACTGCTTAAAAAAAAAAAGGTAACTTTGACCTAAAGATTGGATGATGATAAAACAGATATTAGAGGTTGGGGCAGTGGAGATGCATGTTTTGCACTTGCAGGGCTTGTGATAAAACTGTTGCCTGTGATGACTTTGAAGGTTGGCCATATGCCTTCGAAGCCTATGGCTCTAGGCCCAGAAATTGGAAAACAGAATATTACAGTTTGTGTTTATTGTTATTTTCTGCATTTTACAAGATATTATAAGAAAGAGATGCATTCAGGCAAAACTTGACTAGCTTTAAGAGCATAAATAAAGGGCAATAGATAAAATCCAGAAGTCTCTGACCTCATAAGATTTGGAAAAACTTAAGGCTCTGGACCTCAGTTTAGATGAGATAAGGTTGATAAAATCCATTACGATTTCAGCTAAACTGTTGAACTCAACATTGTCGTGAAGGTAAAAGAACTTTGTCAATATTGACATGGAATTCCCTAGAAGTAAACAAATCCAAAACCTACTAACTTTGAATCTACTAACTGTATTGGCAAGGGAGTTTTGAGCCAGAGTCTAATCAGAGAACTTCTATCATTCAGGGTAAGATCTTCACAATACCTGCCCCGACAGGACTTCATTATTACTATGGACCAAGAACACCATGTGTTTCCCATTCTTCCTTTTCCTCATTTGGAATTTTTATGGTGATTATCCTGTCTCTGCTTTAACACTGTATATTAAATGTCAAGGATGTGGAAGGAAGACAACTTGACTTTTAGTTCATCCATCTCCAGACTAAAAGTTGCTACATATAGATCTAATGGAAAGGACTATGTCACACTCAAAGCTCCTAGATTTTAAGCTGGTGACAGGACAGTCTAGGGTGGAGGTAAGTGTGTTCTGGTGGGGAAGAAGGGTGCACAGAGATGTTCACATAGAATCTGTGTTCTGTCTTTTATAGTGTGGAGTTATCACTAGAAGGCTGTTCCACTAGAACTACATTATGCAAGCCCATTAACATCTAGATGGATTGTTAGATTTGTTTTAACTGAGGGAATATGTGTGAAAGTGATACTTGTCACCATAAGATTGGGCTTTTAAAAGAGTAGCTGAGGCTTTTCCAATCTATTTCTCCTTTTGCTGAATTGGAACAAAGGACTCATGAGCCCTAGGGAATAAGTGGACCACAAAATGGGAACAACCTATGTTCCTAAGTTACCATCATGAGAAAACTCACCCTCCAACTAACACTTGCATGGGATAACATAAACTATAAGTTAAGGCACTGAATTGGAGGACTTATTAGTTACTACAGCCAGTATTTCCATAATTAATTCAATATATTATTGACAATATGAGTACTACTTTTTATTGAGTGCCTGCTATGTGCCAGTTGTACTAAGTGTGTCAGATATGCTAATTAATTATTAAACAAATCTTCAGTAACTCCAGTATTTGTATTTATTTACCACTTTTTTGGATCAAATACTAATATAGCATCATCAGTAAAATAGTTATGTCCTCACTTGTTAATCTTTGACTGCTCAGAAATGAAGAGAGCCTCTCTCTGCAGCAGCCCAATAGGAAGACTTCACGGAAGACATTCTTTGGCTGTTGACTGTATCACTCCAATATCTACCTCTCTGTTCTGACCTCTCTGTATGTCTTCTCTGTTTGTATAGAATTGTCCTCTGCTCTATTTTATGAGCATACTCATGATGGCATTTAAGGCCGACCCAGATAAAAATAATCCAGGGCAATCATTTCATCTCATGGTCTTAATTATATATAAAAAACTATTTTCTCAAATAAGGTAAGCTTTACATGCACCAGGGATTAAGACTTGACATCTTTGAGTGGCTATTTTTCAATATATACTAATGAGTTTGATTACTTTCCTTTTATAAATGGCAAAAGTGAGATTCAGAGGGATTAATTTGCATTTATTTATTAATAAGTTATATAGCCACAGTTCACACTACACTTACACTGAATTTCTTTCTTCTATAATATGTTATTTCCTTTCATAAGTAACATGGATTAAGCTTCTACTATGGATCTGGTATGTACTTTCATTTCAACCCTTACAACATACTGTAAGATAAATTTTTTAAAAGATTTATTTATTTATTTGTGGAGGGGGAGGGGCAGAGGGAAAGGGAGAGAAAGTCATCTTTGTTTTTTTCTTTTAAAGATTTTATTTATTTATTTGACAGAGAAAAAGAGAGAGAGCTCAAGCAGGGAGAGTGGAGGCAGAGGGAGAAGCAGGCTCCCTGCCCAGCAGGGAGCCTGATGTGGGACTTGATTCCAGGACCCTGGGATCATGACCTGAGCTAAAGGCAGAAGCGTAACTGACTGACCTACCCAGATGCCCAAAAAGGAGAGAAAGTCTTAAGCAGACCTGAGTGTGAAACCCCTTATGGTCCTTAATTTCATGAGCCTGAGAGCATGACCCTGGGATCACAACACTGAACTGAAACCAAGAGTCAGACATTTAACCAACTGTGCCACCCAGGTGCCCCTCCTATAAGGTATTTTTAATTCCACTTTATTTTTAAATGCTTAGAATGATTAATTGAATTGGAAATGTTATAATTTTCCTAGAGTCATAGTTCTGTAGAGCTGAGATTTGCAGATATGTCTATCTGTTATGCCTCTTAATGTTTCTCAATATCTTTACTCAACTTTAAAATAAGAACCTGGAATAAGCGATCTAAAGATCGCTCTACCTTTAAAAAACAAACAAACAAAAAAATCCTCTATTTCTTTGGTGAGTTTAAAAAAATATTTCCTCCTTATGTACAACAATTTTCATGAAATAGGTCTATAAAGTTTTCATATATATATTCATATATATGGAGGTGATTGCTTTCCTTTTGTTTTTCCCTAGAGGAAAAGCATTCTTATGTCCCAGAGTAATGTGTAAATAAAATCGCTGAAATTTGATCATCGTTATAAAATATTTATTATAAAAACCCAGATATATCTTTTGGCAGTCATTTACTTTTCATTGGATTATTATATTTTTGCATTTTGTTACAGATGTTTGGGTGATGGGTACATTTTTCCCCATTGATCCCTTTTATACTTACATTCTTACTCAATAACTTTTGAATCTATAGTAGATCATAAACATTGGGAATACAAGACAAATGAGATGCAGTTGTGCACTTTAAAAATCTCATAGTCTAGTTGAGCTGCCAGACAAATAAGTAAATCATTACATAATCTGGTAAAGTCCATAATAGAGAAGTGCACTCTATGTTACAGGGATCAGATGGAGGGTTTAATCCAGCTAGAGGAAGAATCACCACCAATATTTTGTTTACTGATTAAAAGTGACTTCATAATATTTTCTTAAATTCCTTTGTTGTGAATACTCAGTAAATATTTATAAATTAGATTATATTAGTTTTTTCATGTTAAATAATACTAAATGCCAAGCCAGATGTGATTTGATTTATAAGTCCTGATGAAGTATTCGAGTACAGTAGTGACCCCTGGTAACAATTCAATGATTTTATGATGTTTACTGCTAGGAAATTCTTTCTCCTATCTAACCCAAATCTCTCATGTCAATTTCCAAGTCAATTTCCTTTCTTTCAGAACTATGCAGATGGGCTTTGCAGGATGAAAAACTCATCATATCTTCTTTCTTTCTGATCTTTCTTCTAGACAATTTAGTGTGACTCAGTGTTTTCAAAAATACTCTTTTTATTTATGGAGGATAGTTTAGTAAGACATTTCATACTTGCTTCTCCACTAGGTCTTGAAGTTATTGTACTTCAAATTAAGTCTGATACTTTGTGAGTAATATAAGTTAGCATAGAAATCAAATATCTGAAATGTGTCATAAGTGATACACCAAATGTATCATTGGTTTTATGGATGCTTTGATTGCTTCATTGATTTAGAGTGAGTCATTGATTTTCAAAAAACATAGAAAGGATTTATATCAAAAGATCATTCTACTAAAATTATGATGTTATTGTTCAAAACCTAACTTTGATTTTTTCAGACTATTGTATATTGTCTCATGTGACAAATAACAGATTTACTCAGCTAAAATATAAAATGATATGGAATAAAGTAATTCTTTACAATGCTTTGAATATACTGTTTAAAAACTTAGTTTCTGAAATAAAAGAAACCATCAACTAAAATTATTATACCATTCTCTTAAATTTCTTTGGAAATTGTCACCCTTCCAGCATTTCATTCAATTTTCCTGAGACTTTGATTTAAAGTTGATGAAGTGCTCTAAAGCTAGCTATAGATTTTAACCTCCGTGATAGACCTAAGACTGCATACCTTTTCTTGTTTTCACATTCAAAATTATTTATTAAGCCTTGATGTTGTTTTATATGTTTGGAAGCTCTGGGACTGAAACAAATCATTTCATTAGACACAGAACCTTACAAACTCAGATCAACAAGGTTAAAAATAAGTTACATGGTGACACAGTTACTGTAGACACATTACATGACTATGATTTGCTTTGTTGGAAGAAACAGTTGAGGTTCTCTGTGTTACATGTGTTATCCAAAATTAGAAGGTTCTTGATTATTCTTTTAAAGCTAAAAAAAAAAAAAAGACACAACTTAAAGATACGTTATTTTACTCTGAATAATGTTGAGGGGAATAAAACCATCATTTATTGATTTTCTACTATGCTTTTAATAAAAAAAATGGTAGGTTTTTAATTCTTTGCATTTTTCTGCCAGGTAGAAAGATCCTCCCAACTTTCCCAGCACTTGCCTACTATGTGTAAGGTTCTCTATTCTTGTACAGTGTTTGTGAGAAGAAAATTATTTCCATGAAAATTTTAGCAACTTTTTCCTGAAAGCCTATGTTCATTTTTTTAACCATTTAAAGTTATTATTATTGTTTTAAAGTAGCCATTACAATGGGGCCATTAGCCAAGTGGTCTCACAAGGGTTTTCCCTGTTTCTCTCAGCTTTTATAGCAAGTGCCACTTCTCACAGATCAACACCACCTGTGTGTTCTGAGAATGTTATATTACTGATTTTTAAAATTGCCAATTCATCTGGGACATGTACTATCCTTGTCCTCAGACACTTTCCTGATGCTCTGTTAAATATGGTTTTAAAAATATGAGGGTGATCTGGGCTGAGTTTTGTTTAAGATCACGGATACCAATGATACAATGTGTGGAAAACTTCCTGTCTTTGTCATTGATATATATTACACCACTGGAGTTATGGTGCTTATAGCAAACTTGTATTTTCTTTGGTGCAGGTTGAGAGAAAAGCAGGAGAAAAATATTTCTGAAATGAATGGTTTTTGGCAAGCACATGACCTGAATATTGTTACTTGAGAAGGAAAAACTTACTCTGATATTATGATGGTTTTTGTAAGTCTCCTTCCTAGTCATCTTTTGTATGTGTTGAAGTAGTCTTGTCTGAGACATTGAATGGAAACTTCGGGTCATAAAAAACAAAAATTCCTTCCTTCACTTGTTGGATATGTTTATGAAGTAAAATTATTGGTGGGATGCTAGTTTTCATTACATATAACATTTAACTTAGCTAAATTGAGACATGAACTTAAACAGCACTTGGGTGATTGCCCAGGTGTGAGGAATCCTTTGGGATTAAGAGTGGATGATACTTAGTTCATAATAAATTTGTTAACTAAGCAGGACACTTAATTCCTTGGGATGCATTCCTAAGCCTGGTTAGTAACTAGTTTGCCCTATTAATAAACAAACTTCAACATATTCAGAGGTTAGCCTTAGAAAACAACTCTCAAATTTATCACTCTTTATCTTAACATGATCTAATCTGTTTTAGATTCGTCTAAAGCAATAATTTCTGTTTCTTCCTTTTAATACTTCCACAAAGTATTAAAGTTCCTTAAGACAGAACATATTGAGGCATAATTAGTTTTCTTGTCAATTCTGCCCTTGTTCAAAAATCGGTGAGATTTGAATGACAGTGGGGAGAGAATTCATCCATAAAGCAAAGCCCTACTGAGTTTCTCAGCAAATATGGTTCTCCTTGATTTATATTTTTGTGTGCCTTATGTATCTTGATTCTTGAAGACAGAAATAATCTGGGCTCTTTTTAAAATGGCTAATCTGTTTTCATCTCATTTCTCTAGGCTATTTTTCTTTTCTTGGAGCTCAATTAAAATAAGAACATAGTAAAAAATTGTGTTTTGTCAAAGCCAACATTACTTTGTTTCTGCAACATCCATAAGGGGATAAGTCCGCTGGGACCATAGCTCCTTTTTGGTAAAACATCTGTATATATGAAAAAAAAAATGTGTGGTGTTAGTCAGGAAAACCATAGGTCTAGGTGTAGGAAAGACCCAGAGTTCAGTCTTAGAGAAGACAGGTCCTTCTCTGGTGGAACAGCAAAGTTCTAGCAGATAGTAAAGTAGTTGGCACGGTGATGGTAGTACAGACTCAGCTAAGAAGGTAGCGGTGAAACAGAAGCAGTTGAGGCCAAGGTAAAAAAAAATAGAACATAGTAGGGTTTGAACAGAGAATAACAGGAATATTTGATAAACAGAGAATAACAGGAATATTTGCTGATACTATAGGTGGTAGCTAAAAAGCTTCAGATTATGACTTAAAGAACAGCAATGCTTCTACTATAAGCCCATTATTCTTTTGATATTTCTTTTAAAGAAATATTTCAATGACTTGGGTCACCACTGAAGTCTACTGAAGGAAGTCAATCATAGAAATAATCTTAGGGAACTCAGAGTAATAGTTCCTACTTGCTCTCAAGAAAATCCCATTTATTACGCAGAGGTAAATCATCTTCTTCAGGGAGACTTGAGGAATGTTTGGTCCATAAAAAAACCTTCCTTCTGTCTTTAATGGGCCAACTCTCTTTAAGATTAGATGAGACCATATGGGCTGAAATGAACAAGAGACACCTTGAGCTGCTATGGAAAAATTAGGCCGAAAGGTCTGATACTCAGCTTTCTTCTCTGGGAAATATCCCTGATGTTTCAATCCAAGCCTTGTGCTTTTGAGTGAGTGCCTGAGGACTGCTTTTCTTGCTTCTATTTTCATTAGTTCCCCAAAGTTGTGTTTTGTTTTGTTTTCAACATTTGCACATCTGATCATTTTTTAGCTTAGCTCACCACTTTTGTCTACTTACTGCTGATACTTGTTCACCAAATCCATGTTCACTCAATGTAGGTAGACCGCAACATCCTTCACCTTGTAGAAATGAGAAAAAAATTTTGTTGATTTGCTTATTGTACCAATGATTATAATTAAAGATTTCAAATTGGTTCTAAAAAAAAAACAGTCAAGGCAAAAGCTAGATATGGTTTGAATATTCAATTTTGATCATAATATAGTCAACATAGTGATATAGATATGACTTGAGTACCAAAATAATTTGAGGATATTATTAACTTAATCATTAGATTCAGGGAATCTCAGAGATAGAAGCTAGTCATGGGGTTTCAAGATAGCCCATTGCGGGGCACCTGGGTGGCTCAGTGGGTTGAAGCCTCTGCCTTTGGCTCAGGTCGTGGTCCCAGGGTCCTGGGATGGAGCCCCACATCAGGCTCTCTGCTCAGTGGGGAGCCTGCTTCCTTCTCTCTCTGTCTCTGCCTGCCTCTCTGCCTACTTGTCTGTTACATAAGTAAATTTAAAAAAAAATAGATAGTCCATTGCATTTTGAAAAGCCTAAATATGTCTCTTTAAAACTTCATACATTTATTCTAATTCAGCCTTCTGGAATACACAGCACTTATTCATCACATGATTGTTGTTCAATATTTGAAATTTTCATGTTCCCCAGCATTAATTTTTTCTAATATAAACAATCTTGTTTACTTCAACCATTTATCTTATGACATGTTTTTCAGAAACTTTATCTGTAATCATACCTAGAATCACCCTAGTCTGTTATTTTCTCTAAATATATGTCAACAGAACTGAATGCCACACTTTAGTCAGTGTAATATCACATCCCTTGTTCTGGATATTCCATTTCTGTTAATATATCCTAATATTACAATCATTTTGTTGGTTTGGTTTGGTTTGGTTTTGGTTTCCAAGAGTGATATTACTACTTGGCTCATGTTGAACTTACACTGAATTTTGCCTTTTGGACAACATATTTGTCAGTTGGATTTTCTTCATCTTTAAAGAGATGTTATTGTGGTTTTTAAAATGTAAGTTCAGAACTGTGTTCTTAATAATTTATTCACTCACCATTCATTCATTCATTCATTCATTTATTCTTTTAATATCATAGGATATAAAAAATTAAACCAGAAAGTGCATTCTTTATGAATAACTTCTATTAGTAAGTTTTATTTTGTTAGGCTCACTTCATCAATCTAATCCAGAACTAGAATTCAGGGTGGTTTTGTTCCCAGGAAACATTTGGCAATGTCTAGAGACATTTTTGGTTGTCAAAATTGGAATGGAGAGGCAGAGAAAGTTATTAGCATCTAGTCTGTAGAGGCCAGGAATTTTTCTAAAGACCTATAATGGGCAGGACAGCTGTCCCCTTCCTCCTAAAGAATGAACTGGCCACAAATGTCAATAGTGCTAAGTGGTATACTCCTGAAGTGTATCCCAGATGTACTTTCTAGTGTTTTATCAGTAAATATAATGAAACTGTCTTTTATGTCCTTTTCTTAAGTAGCTATTAAAAATGCTCGCCAGAAAACCCCAAGCATAAAACCAGTGGCACAACACCAGAAAATTTTTTCTCCCGAGTTTTCTCCATTAACCACTACTCATAGGGCACAGACTGCAAACAGTCCCCCAATTTATTTAATAGTATTGTCATCATCATTTCTTCTTCTTGTCAATGATATCTTCAAGGACTTAGTCAAATACCTTCCTGAAATCAAGGTATACAAGGGCTTACAATTTTAAAGAATATTAAGAATAACACATAGTTGGTATTCACTATTGTAAATATGTAGATTCCTAGTGACTATAGCATTCTTTAGAAGTACTCCAAAGGTATTTATGCTAGAATATCTCATAGATTTATGTCTAATTTACCTTTCTAGGAAATGCCTTTATACCTTTTGAAAATATTTCATGACTTTCTATAATTTGGAAATCTTTTCAAAGATTTCTCATTGGTTGCTTATAGTATTTTTCCAACATCAGTTCCTGAGCAAACCTCATATGTTCCTGGCTCTGTGCTTGGCTTCAGACAGAGGTGATTAATACAGGATCACTTTCTCACCATGTATGGTACAAGCTAACATTGTAATAGCTAACAAAAGAGAATAATGGCAAGTGCTACAATACACATATAGATTAACAATGGAAGTCCATAGCTAGAAACTAAATTTCCTGGGAAACACCAAGCTAAGTTTCCTAGGGAAGATAGCCGAGTAGGCCATTAAGTAAGAAGTAGATTTCATTAAGTGGAGCAGTCTTTTGGCATTTCAGGCATAGCAAATGCCAAAGACAAAATTAGAAAGGCATGCAATTGCAAAGTGTTTTGGGGAAGTAGATAGTCCAATATGGCTAGAGCACATGAATTTGTGGAGATGGTGGGAAATGCAGTTGTAGTTGTGACATATCCAAGAATGACCTTGACACCAAACCAGGGAGTTTGGGGTTCATCCTTCGGTGTGCCTTTTCGTGTTATGATCAGTAAAAGTAGAAGGCCATTAGAATTTAATCAACGTATTCTATTTCTCAAAGCAACACTTTTAAGTAATTATGAGTCTCAGTTTTATAGATAGATAATGTTATGGGCTGATTATTAGTGGCTCCCTTCTCCCCCCACCCCCAAATTCACATGTTGACACCTAATCACCAATATGATTGTATTAGGAGGCCATTAGTTAATGAAAGTGGAGGCCTTATGAATTGGACATAGTGCCCTTAAAAAAGAGATCCCAGAAAACTTTCTCACTCCTTCCACCCACTGAGAACTCAGTGAGAAGACAACTATCTCTGAATGAGAAAGTAGGTTCTTACCAGACTCCATATCTTCCAGAATCTTGATATTGGACTTCCCAGCCTCCAGAACTGAGAAATAAATGTTTAAACCACCCAGTCTATGGTATTTTTGTTATAGCAGCCTGTTATAATTGGCTTACTAAAACATGTAGATAAAATAGGATTCACTGAGATTAATGGGTTTTCTAAGTTCATCTAAGGTTTATAGATTTTAAAATTAGGTTTTAATGAGATCCTGCCAATATGGTTAGATTTTCTTATAGGAAGATAAATTTGGTAGGGATTAGATAACTGTAAAACTTTTTAGAAGTTAGTGGGAAAAGACCATATTCTTATTTCTAATACAAAAACATACAACACTGAAAGAATGCTTGAATGTAGATGCTCATATCTTAAATATTTGAATAGCTTAGTTGGAGGAAACTGATCCAAAATATGTTCATTAAAAATAGTTTGGATTCTATTTTGGAGAAAATACCAGATAAAGTTTAGTATAGAAGTAAAATTCATTGCTCCCCCTTTTCCCAATACCAGTACAAACCTCAGTTGGTAAAAATTCAAATATAACACCTTTTAAATAAAATTATAAAGACTCCAACACCCAGAGGATTCACCTAATGGAAAGAAATTCGGCAAGGGAGTATTTCTTTTGTTTTGATATTAATTCCTATGTTGAAATGTTGGCATTTCTGATAAAGTAACTGAATTATTTAGTCAGGGTTCTCCAGAGAAACATACCCAATTTTCCTGTATATAAGTATATATGAGGAGATTTATTATAGGAATTGGCTCATGTGTTATGGAGGTCTAGAAATCCTGTAGCCTGCCATCCAGAAGTTGGAGAACCAGGTAAGCTAGTGGTATAAATTCAGTCCAGGTCTGAAGGCCTGAGAATCAGAGGACCACTGATGTGAGTCCCAGAGTTTGGAGACCTGAGAACCTGGAGCTCTAAAGTCTGAGGCAAGAAATGATAGATATTCCTGATCAGAAGAGAGAGAATTTGTCCTTCCTCTATCTTTTTGTTCCATTTAAACCCTCATTGGGTTGGATGATGGTTCTTTCCCGCAGCCCCCCACCCCATACTGGTGAGGGCTGGTCTCTTTATTCAGTCTACTGAATCAAATGTTAATCTCTTTCAGAAACATTGTCACAAACCCACCTAGAAATAATGTTTTACCAGCTACCTGCCATCCCTTAACCCGGTCAAGTTGACACATAATATTAACCATCATGGGAACATTCTGTCCTAAATGATGTAATAATTCTTGAGTTTAGGAAAGAAGATTCTAAATGAACTAAAATTCAGAATAAGGGCCCCTGGAGAAAGAGAATTATATTATGGAATTTGCTTAGATACCTGTATAGCTAATACATTGGAAGACACAACCAGATAAACAGTGCCTAGAACTGCTTCATGTGTATTTATTTATAAACAAATTTGAATGGTAATTTGACATGTAATAGACTAACATAAGCTTTAGTTTATTCCCATCACTACTACTTAAGGCATTACTTCTTTATTTATGTCCACTGTTGTGGTAGCCAGGCTTCAAATGGCCCTCAGTGATTCTGTTCTGATATTGACACCCTTGTGTTGTCTCTTCCCACATAAAATGTGTCTGACTTGTATAACCAAAAGGATATTAAATAAAGGAGGCATTTATAATTTTTGAGGCTGCTCATCAAAGACATTATGGCTCTGCTCTCACCTTTTGGGTCACTTGCTTTGGGGAAAACCACTAACATGTCATGAGGACACTTAAGAAACCCTATGGAGAGGTTTATATGATGAGGAACTGAGGCCTCCCACCAATAACCAGCACTAACTTGCTTGAGTGAACCACCATGGAAATGGACCTCTTAGCCTCAGTCAAACCTTCAGATGACTGCAGCCACTGCAAACTTGTGGTCTCAGAATAAGAGATACTGGGACAGAAACACCCAGGTAAGTCATTTCCAGATTTCTGACACACAGAAACTGAGCTAATATGAGTTTCTTATTTTTAAGCTGCAAAGTTTTAGGATAATTTTTTATGCAGCAATAATTAACAAATAAGAACTGGTCTAACTCTTCAGGTTAGGGTCTGGCACAGAAATATTCACTTTCCATTGAAAAGGTTTAATCATATTAAATTAACATTGATTGCTGCCTCCGAGTCTACATTTTACATAGAAAATGTCTCAGGTCAGCCAACAGTCTCCTAACTGCTTCAATCTGTTTCTCAATAACAATAATAATGCCACTTGCTAAGGTGTATTATTGCTTAAAATTTCATTATATTTTATGTGATGATAGATTTAAAGCAAAAATATTACTCTTATGTTTAGAAAAATGTGGTCACCATTTTCATGTTATTCTAACCATTATATCATGGATATTTCAATATAGGTCTTATGAACAGACACTGAATGCCTTCTTCACTGTAATGGGTCCTTCATGTCTTATAAATCATTTTACCTTTCTTTTTCTTGGGATAGACCCAGGCCACAGTATGTACTATATATTAGAAAAATGGGGATGATTTTCTTTGCATTATATCCAGTGGAACATATGTAATGCTTCTGAATGGCTCATTAGTTTAGAATTGTTCTGAAAACAAAACATATTCCCCTCCTCCAAAAGAACCATATAACTACAGCCTCCATTTTTAGTTTTAGAAATAATCAGCACTGGAGTCCATATTATTATTTCTAATAAGGTATATGTGAATTCCAGAAAATGTCAAGAAGCTCATTGAAACAATCACTAATAAGTAATGTGGGTAGTATTCTGAGAGTTCTTTAAAAGAATGTTTTAATAATCTACAATTAAGACATTAGTTCAACTGAAAGAAAAGGTTTGGTGTGGTTTGAAATGAAAATTTCAATCTCTCTGCAGTTTTGATTGCCATTTTGGCTGAGGAGGATGTGGGAAGGAATGGATTGGGTAAGTCAGGTGTTTTATCCAACAACCATGATTACTGGTACCAAAGCATCCACAATGTGTAATATGGGAAAGAGCTAAAAAGCTGCAAACGTTTATATCTCTTGTTCCAGAAACTGTGTTGGGCTTGACTCCTGAAGTATTCTACTTACAGTGTTGCAGCGGCTTTGTCCCTGTCTGCACTGGAAGTAGATCCGTGGTGCAGCACGAGCACCAGTTCTTGATTTATTGCTGATAATATAAGACCAATAAAATAGAAAAAATAAGAAATGGCAGAACAGCTGTCTACTGAGATGAAGGTTAAGGACTGTTAAACTCTGCTAGATGTTAAATTATGATGCTTGCTCCAGTGGTCTCCTCATGAGAGGTTGATATGCTCTGTTATTCTTAGGCAATTTATGAAAACTAAGAGTGACCTGCACATCTGTTTTTCTGGGAAGTGAGCTGCTTGTAGCCCTGTCAATAGTAGTCCCATAGTAAACCATGATTAACATCAGTCAAAATTCCACTTTCCCCATTTGCTCCCCTGCATAGATGTCACAGTCTTTTTCTTTCAACTCAACCATGACTTGTCATATTGTTGGTTGACAAGTCCCTAAGACAACATTGACTCTTGTGCCGATACAGAAACAGATTTCTCCCATAACATTCTTGATTCTTCACCATGGACCTAAGTGGGGGTGGAGGTGGGGGGGGGAAGCTAGGCATGTCTTTATTTTTCCCCTTCTCATGAGCAGGAGGATGAGAGGAACACTCATCATTCCCATGAGCTGCCTAGTGCCAAGTAAGATGGAGATTATTCTATCATTCAATGAATGTGTATTGAAACTTCATGATATGTCAGGAGCTAAAGATATAATGGTAAAAAAGATACATATGGCTCTCACATTTTTTTAGTTTCAAGATGGTGGAAGAGACATATTACAAGTATAGTAAGTGTTATATATATGGAAAAATTTAGGATATTATGAGAGTAGATGTCAAGGAACAAAACCTAGGCCAGGAGATTCTGGTTTATCAATATTATTAAGCAAAGTGCTATCTCCTTTTTGATGTTGTTTGATATATTTTTGGCTTCACATATGCATGGGAATCACAATGGGGTAATGTGATGTGATGAGCAGGAATATGCTCATTGAGATGGTTTTTATAGGACTGTCATGACAAAAATTATCGTCATCTATTTGGAGATGTTTACCCAAAGCCAGAGGTAGTGCGGCATGCTTCCAGTAACAGTTTTAGTAGGGATTCTCAATCTTGGCTGCACATTAGAATTACCTGGGGAGCTTTTAAAAATTCTGATTCATAAGCCACCCACAAAAGCAATTAAATCAGAGTCTCTGGTGGTGAGACCCAGACACCACTACTCTTTAAAACTCCCCAGGTCATTTCAATGTGTAGCCAATTTAAGAACCACTGAGTTTCAGGCTTCCTACACTTTCCAAAATTCTCCATGAGGACCCACAGCTGCCAATTTTACCACTTTCAGAGAAGAAAATCACCAGGTGCAAGAAACTCCTTTTGCCATCCTAAAGTTTTAACTAGATTTTAAAAAATAAGGTACTGGGGCACATCAGTGGCTTGGTTGGCTGAGCATCTGCCTTTGGCTAGGGGTCGTGATGCCAGGGTCATTGGATTGAGCCCCATGTTGGGCTCCCTGCTCGGCGGATAGTCTGGTTCTCCCTCACCCTCAATGAGTGCTCTCTCTCTCTCTAATAAATAGATAAATCTTTAAAAAAAATAAGGTACAATTACACAGTAACATTCATAGATCTTATATAGTGTTCAGTGAATTTTGACAAAGTGTATGCTCATGTAACCAACAAACCAATTGAAATATAGAGCATTGCCCTCATCTTAGAATATTCCTAGTATCCCTTTTCATTATTTGCCTCCACCCACTAGAAACAAAAATTTATTCTAATTCCTACTAGAGTAGTATAAAAAATTAGTTTTTCAGAATAATAAACTAACCTGTAGATTAGTTTTGGCCGTTGTTAGACTTCCTAAAAATGGAATAATACAGTATGTACTCTTTTGTTCTGGTTTCTTTTCCTTAGCATAATGTTTTCAAGATTCATCCATTATCAGTATTTTCCCCTCTTTATTGCTGAGTAGTATTCCATTGTACAGATATACCACAATTTGTTTATCCGTTCTCCTATTGATCAACATTTGGTTTGTATCTAATTTTTATTAATATAAATAAACCTCAATGAACATACTATTAAATGTTTATGTGGACTTATGTGTTTTATTTCGTTTTCACTTTCCATAACCAAGAGTGAAATTGTTAGGTCATGGAGTAGTTGTATATTTAACTTTAAGAAAATACCAATTTTTCCACAGTGGTCATAGCATTTTTTTTTTTTATTTTCAGCATAACAGTATTCATTGTTTTTGTACCACACCCAGTGTGCCCTCTCTAATACCCACCACCTGATTCCCCCAACCTCCCACCCCCCCACCTCTTCAAACCCTTCAGATTGTTTTTCAGAGTCCATAGTCTCTCATTGTTCACCTCCCCTTCCAATTTCCCCCAACTGCCCCATTTTTAATGCTCCTGTGAGCAATGAATGAGATATCCAGCTGCTCTATATCTTCTCCAATTTTTGGTGTTGCAAATTTATTTTAACTACTGATTTAATTTTAGTCATGTTCTTGAACATGTCATGGTAACTAATTGTGGTTTTATTTGTACTTCCCTACATACAAACAATGTTGGGCATCTTAAATTTGTGTTTCTTGGCCATTTGTATATCCTTTTTGTTGTTGTTGTTGTTGTTGTTGTTAAGTTTCTCTCCAAAACTTTTCCCCATTTAGTATTTGGTTGCTTGTCTTTTTATTATTAATTTGTATGAGTTCTTTATATACTCCGAATATGAGTCATTTCTCAGACTACACATCATGAGGTTTTTGTTTGTTTCTTTATTTGTTTTGGTAGTCTTATACTGGCTTTCCCCCCTTCTTCATGGTGTCTTTTGCACTTCGTAATGTTGATAAAGTTTAGTTTATAGTTTTTCTTTTGTGGTCATTGATATTTGTGTTTGTCTGGGAAATCTTTGCCTATCTCTAGGATATAAAGATATTTTCATGTTTTCTTTTAGAAACTCAAAATTTTTTAGCTTTCAGAGTAACATCTGTAAGCCATCTAGAATTTTGTTTATGGCATTAGGTATGAACCAATTTTCCATTTTTCAAGTGCCACTCATTTAAAAGATTCTTCTTTCTCTACTGAATGACATAGGAAGTTTTGTTTAAAAAAAACCCTTTGACTATATATGTGTGCTTTAATTCATCTCTATGCTGGTCCACTCACCCATTTATTTGTCTATTATCTATCCTTATGCCGCATTGTATTGATTAGTATAAATTTATAGTTAGTCTTGAAATCAGGTAGATAAGTTCTTCAGGTTTTTTTCAAGATTGTTTTGACTACCTGAGGTCATTAGATTTTTATGTAAATTTTAGATCAACTTCTCAGTATCTACAAATAAGTCTGTTGGGAAGTTTGAACTGACTTGCATTGTGAATTGTTTAGGGAGACTTGATGTCTTTATAATATTGAATATTTGTATTTATTATATGTAATAATATAATAATATATTTGTTTTATTTGCATAAACATTTTATTTATTAAATATTTATATTCAATGTTTAATGTATTAAATCTTCTAGTAATGTTGAATCTTTTCAACATGCTTTGTACTTTTATAACTTTTGCTAAATTTGTCCTCAGATGTTTTATTTATCTTTAATGTTTTAAATAGAATTAATTTTTAATTACATATTTCATTTGTTTAATATTTGCATATAGAAATACTATAGATTTTTGTATTTGACCATATCCTGAAACCTTGATGAATTCACTTATGGACTTAGTGGAAAGTTTGTTTGTTGTGCAGATTCCTTTGGATTTTGTATACATGTAATTATATCATCAATAAACAGTTTTACTTCTTTTTTTCTGATATCTATTTCTTTTTTCCTTCTTTTTTTCCTTTTTCTAGCCTTATTTCCTTGAGTGGACCCTCATATGCAATGTTAAATTGAAATGGTGTGAGTGCTTTTCTTGCATTGTTGCCAATTTTAAAGTATTTCAAAATTTCACCATTAGATATAATGTTAATTGCAGGTTTTTGAGATTATGTTTCATTTATTCCTAGTTTGGTTATTTTTTTAAATCATGAATAAATGTGGGATAAAAACAAACACTAGGGGTGGCTAGGTGGCTCAGTGGGTTAAGACTCTGCCTTTGGTTCAGGTCATGATCTCAGGGTCCTGGGATTGAGCCCAGCATCTAGGCCCTCTGCTCAGCAGGGAGCCTGCTTCCCCCTCTCTCTCTGCCTGCCTCTCTGTCTACTTGTGATATCTCTCTGTCAAATAAATAAATAAAATCTTTAAAAAAAATACTAGTTTATATCTACTGAGATAGTCATAATTTTTCCTTTTTAATCTTATAAAGGTTTATTTTAGTGATTTTATATTTTATAACTTCAATCTCCCTATTTTTCACTAACAATTATGTTTGTTTTCTCTCCAGAAGAAATTAAATAGTTAGAAATAAAACAAAACCCGTGGCACTGAATAAATTGAACCTCATTTTCCCAGATAGTTTAAGGCCTCTTCTTTTAAAAGAATGTGTGAGGCTTAAGTACGAAACAAATATTTTATGGAGAAATTTTTATCCAGACAAACTATGATTATACTAAGAAATAAATCTGAGAAGAAAGTCATACTTAATGTAAAAATATTCGTAAATAAAACATCAAAGATAGTTGAGTGAATTACTTGTCTCCTTTCTATTTTCAGTTGTTCTCAACCCATGGTTTGTGCATCAAGCTCTTGGGAATCTAGAAAAACCACTGAAGTGTCCAATTACTAATTTTGAGGGCATTTGCATTTAACAGCTATAGATATCATGAGATTATCAAAGAGATCTGTGACCCTAAATAGGCATAGAGCACCTCCTAAAAGATGCAAATCTCATCTAGGAAAAGTTGATTGTGATTAATGTGGATCAGGATTTATTTGATCTGAAGCATCTCATATCTGTAAATGTCCTAGATTATGATTCTTTGAAAAGCAAGCTTGAATTAAGACTTAAAGTTGTCTTAGTTCTGGAGTACCTCAGGGCTCAGTGGGTTGAGCATCCAGCTCTTGATTTTGGCTCAGGGCATGATCTCAGGGTTGTGAGATTGAGTCCCATGTTGGGCACTGTGCTCAGCACAGTCAGCTTGTCCCTCTCCCTCTGCTCCTCCTCTAGCTCTCTCTGTGTCTCTCTAAAATAAATAAATAAAACCTTTAAAAAATTTTTGTTAGTTCTCTGCTATTCATTCCAACTATAGACAGAAAGAAATGTATATTATTGGATATAAAATTCCCAAGAGATTTACCTTGGCCAAAAGGTAGTAAGAAGTACAAACCTTCAAATTGATTATGAAACTCAATGTCCATCAGCTTGTGCTTGATCTGATATGCTGCATTTAATCATTTAACTTATCAAAATCTCCTCATTATTGGTTCCTATTTGTTGTTAAACTGTGTTTGATAGAATGCTTTGAAAGACATTTTCTTGAAGCACTGAATGAATCACTGGTAAAAATATTTTGATAATATATAGTATTTATTTTCTCATCTCAAATACTATAATAGTTTTATTCATTATATTTTAGATATAATTTCTATTGCAATCCTAGAAATACTGTAAGATATTATCCAAAAACTTTACCAGGTGCTTAGGAAGATCGATTTACTAATATGAGGCCAGTTTTTATTTTTTGTTTTTTTTTTTCTTTGACTTTGTTTCAGAATCTAAGCTTTACTCCACCTCTGAAAGGTCTCTTGTACTTTTTGTTTTATGTCAAAAGAGCTAAAGATATTAGATGGTTCTGCTATGTTCTTAATCTGATTGTGAATCCAAAGAATAGAGAATAGAGTATAAAACAGAGTTTAAAAATAGACTAATTAAGGAAAAATTTATCCTGAAGAGCAAATTGATGACAAGTCAGAAAACAGGACCTAATAAACTATTTTGTATCTCAAGTTCTTCTAAGTAGTAACATTAAAAAGTAGCAACTGCCATTGAAGTGTCTTCTGATCAGAAACTAAGTTTCCCATTTAAACAACAACAGCCAGAGACAGTGGTAACAACGGTGGGGTCACTGCCTACCTGGGGTCTTAGGCAGTTTTTTAATTTTTTTCTGCTCTTACTAATTATTATTTTATTTACTATTGGTCTATGACAGTGATTCTCCTTTGAAGAAATGAAAACAGATATCAGTGTTCATAATGTGCAAATAGATCAGTAATAACTGACCTCATTTCAACCTTTGGTTCTTGTCTTTAATGTGTAAATAAAACTAGGGAGAAACAGGATCTTTAGTATTTTGGTAACAGAGGATTCCTTTTTCAAACTGAGTTGCATGATTTTTCACTAATGGGTGGGTGAAATGCCTTTAAGTGAAAGAGGAAAATAATACAAACTTACTAGCTTTTATAAGCCTACAGTAGATGTCTGTAGGTTAAGTAACATAATGGAAGAAAAACTGCTTTGCGAAAGTGTAAACACAATATAAATATAAGGTATAATTTCAAGGCTTAAATTATGAATTTTAATTATAGAGATAACCTGAAGTAATAAAATATATTCTTCCAAAGCAAATACTGTAGTCTCTTCGTGGCCTATTTTGTCACATCCAGAAGAAGACAATGTTAATCTGGAAACAAAAATAAGAAAAATAAGGCTCCCACAAAAAAATTAATAGAGTGGAAACTTAAATGTTACTAGAGAGGTTCAGGGTAGTCTTTCTTTATTGCTTAACTTGCAGTTATAAAAGACATTCAATTCTATGAACTTTTATCAAGTCACACTTAGGGTCCATACAATATCCATTTCTACCAACTGCTTTTGTTGTCTGTTTCTGCTAAATAATAAACACTACATCATTTACTGACATGTGAGAGAATTTATGTTCTGATGGCCACTGTAGAAAGTTTTGTTAGTGTCAGAGGTCAAATACTTATGTCCGAAGGACTTTATTCAGTAGTAATTAAAAAATGACTAGGCATCAGTAAAGTCCAATGGAGCCATATTAAGAACTGTGGGTTTTGAGTAGATGTATATATAGAGTAAGCGTTTATTTTTCATGTAGGCGTTGAGATAGTACAGTCAGCAGTTTTCTTTCCCAGTATCTTTCTCAAGCTATCTTCTCTAAGGAAAAAAAAAATATATTGGCCTCTGTTTAATTATTTACATACAATCCAGAAAGTATCAAAAACATAGAGGGTTTTTTTTTTCTTAAAAAGAAAATAAATTCTGAGCAAATAGGAATGTATTTATAACATCAAGTTACATTGGGCTGGGGAATACCATTATGTAGCTAGCTAGGGACACTCTTATTAAAAGATTGTAGTAATCCAGCTAGAGTGGTGTGTAAGTTATGTAAAGTTTTTTTAAAATTTTAGGTGAGGTATTTTTACTTAATTAAAATCAATAAACATTAATCAACACCTACCATATTGGTAGTCAAAGTCTGAAAAATCCTTACATGAAGTTAATCATGATTATCCAAGGTAGAATCCAGAGACCAACATCATCAGCATCATCTGGGAGCTTGTTAGAAATGCAAAAAAGGGAGAAAGGAAAGAAGGAAGGAAGAAAAAAAGAAAGAATGGAAGAAAGGAAGAAAGATACTATCTCAGATCTATTAAATCAAAATTTACATTTTAGCAAGATCCTTAGGTCATTTTTATAAACTAAAATTTGAGAAACAAGGTTTTCAACTTTATTTGCATTGGAGGAGATATTCAAACTTTCAACTCAACTTTCAAACCTTCTTTATCAACTGAGTTTGTGGCAAAATTTAGAGTTTGTACAATTTATTTACTTTTTGCTTCTCTTAGCTTGCCCTGTTTCAAAAGGGAAATGAGACATTAGGGAGTAATGAGTTTTTATTTTGTAGAAAAACAAGGGTTCATCAGCAGAGCAGAAGAAGTAGGGACCCCAAAGTCAGAAAAATTTGTGCTCACTTTCCAGCCCAATTCTCAGCTATGTGATTCATCATTTGGATCCAGAGCATATTTCTGCCCACTCTGGTAATGCAGGCAATCCCCAGTTCAAGAACTGATTGTGGTCCAAATGGTTGTTTGTCAACTGGTGATTTGTGACTTTAAATGTATCTTCCTATAGAAACAGTGTTATAATCAGTGAGTAGATTTCTAGGCATCCTGCAAAAACCTACTTAACTTACAATGTACTGAGAAGTAAAATGTTGGGAGGCACTAGGGAAAGGCAAGCATATTAGAATAACACATAGCCAGGTTCTTTGGCTCTACCACTCTCCAACTGCTTACCTTCAGGACATTATTTAACCTATTCATCATCCGTAAAATATACATAGTAGTCATTCCTCCCCAAAATCTTTGGAAAAGCTGGAATATGTGTTGACTCACTTGTTGCTGAACTGATAATTTAGATGATTGGCCGCACAGTAAGAAACCAAAAGACATTTTTCTGTACAATACTGGTGATTATGGATTAGGACACCTGATCCATGAAGAAAGATGAAGATCTCAGGGAAGACTTGGTTACAGAAAATTACACCTTGAAAAGTAAGGGAGTCTGTGGTGGGCTTAGGTAGAAATTAAGGAGAATATGCTGGGCAGAAGATAAAATGGCTTTATAAGATGTTTCTATAAGAGATGTAGTAGGGGTGCAGAATAAGAAGAGGGTGTTCAATGGGTTTGGGATAGAGACTATGAAAAGAACTATCTGGTGTGTGCCTTTCTTTTTATTTCTCCCTTGCTGCTACCTATATTGATAATGCTAATCTACACCAAGCGCATTGTAAGATCAATAAGAAGCAAAGGCCAAAGTTGTCTGGGAAGCATCAAAGTCTTCTTTATGGTGCCCAGCAACAAGGAGGAAAGTGGGGAGAGGGAAAATAGCTGTCAAGTGTAGAACAGGTTGGGGAGACCAATGTTTGTGGTCTCTCTACTATAATGGACATCTTTGTATTTAATATAGAACCTTAAATGATAAACCCTTAAGATTGACAGCAGTAATGTGTGTGCTACCTTCCTGGAAAGCAGCTGTGCTCACCACTATACCACCAGCACTGGGCTACCATCACATCAGGTACCATTTTATACTGAAGAGTTAATTTAACATTCCACTTCCATTTGAATCATAGGCAACTGTGGGTCAGGGGTTATTTTTGGTTTTATGTTGATTTTTGATAGTCAAATTTAATTTTCTTTTGGCATCTTTGCAGGTGTTTGTGTTGATGATGCCATTTTAGCAAACCCAAATTGTACCTTCGCTGACAAAACGAAGTGGAGGATTGAGGCAATTATCTTAATATTGATAGGGTTGCAGTCAGGACTTTTGCCAAAACAGAGTGTTTTACTCTGATTTTAACTGATATTTTCCCTTGTTTTTTCTCAGATATTGTCAACTCATAGTTTTGTTTGTTTGTTTGTTTTAACCTGAAGTTATTTATCAAGAAATGTCTTCTCATAAAAAAACCTGAAAGGAAGTATGTTACATTATTTTGTGACACCAAAATGTATTAATGATAATAATTAGAGTTTATATTCAGGTAGCGCGCTGATAATGATGAAACACTTCAACATACATTTTATTACATCATATGCTATCACCCTGTGAGCTAGGCTGGACAAGTAGTATTGTCCTTTTTTTTATCTACAAGGAGAATCAGAAAGGTTTAGTGATTCGCCTGAAGTCACACACCTGCCCAGAGGTGGGTTGACAACCCAGATTTCCTGTTTCCCGATATAGTACTCTTCTATACTTCTTTCAGTGTTCTTGTCTTGTTTTCTGTGGACCTCCATGATGTGATCCACTGATACCTCACTACCTGCAGTCTCAGCCTTACCCCAATTTCCTGACCTATTTGATCAAGACCGAACATTGATATATTGCCTCAGTTCCACCTGCTAAGGAACTTAGTTATGACTGGTAGACATGCTTATGGCTCCCATCATCTCTTTGCTGCCCCTCCTGTGTCCTTAGTATGCAACTTGAGTACTTTTATTTCTCTATTCCTGCAGGATGGCTCAGTCTTTGGGAATAGGATGCCATCTTGATGTCTATTTCTGGGTTTTGACTAGGTATCTGTATTTCCTGCCTGGACCGAAGCATTATGGGAGCTCAAAACTATTGCTTTTAACCAGTCCTTTTTCCTGGAGGAACTGGAGTACAAATAACAAAGGTGAATTCTAGAAAAATAAACATAAGCTTTTGGGAAATTTGAATGAATTTACGTTTTTAAAAAATATTTTATTTATTTATTTGACAGAGAGAGAGAGAACACAAGTAGGGGGAGCAGCAGCAAAGGGAGAGAGAGAAGCAGGCTCCTGAAGAACAGGGATCATGATGTGGGGCTCCATCCCAGGACCCTGGGATCATGACCTGAGCTAAAGGCAGATGCTTAACCAACTGAGCCATCCATGTGCCTCTGAATGAAATCACTTTTTAACTAAGTCAAGAGGATGAAAGAAACTGGGTATATCTAAAGCCCACCTTCTCTGGCATAATATTTGCATAAAAGGTACAGAAATAACAGAAAGTCATACTTGAGTGGTTAGACCATATTTCAGCTCCTAATCCTAACAATTGACAACTTCTTATTTCCATTTTATTTTATCCTGCCCAAACTGATCCCATTTTCAATATTTGTAGTCTCCTGCCTCCTTTCAGAAATATTCAGCATCTTTTAATTACTACCAACTGACTTTGTAAGACTTAACAGGTTAAACTAAAAGATCTACGTGATGTACTGCATGGTATATTCTTCTTTCTAATTTCTAAAATAATTAGGGGGGGAATCTTAATTCTATTTTCAAAAACTTGTTTAAAATAAAAAAATTTTAATGATGTAATAGTCATTACTTTTAACTGTAAAATTGTGGGTCCACTGAATTAATCACATTTAGTGACTAAGCATTCTTCCATATCCTGCATGTAGGACTTGAGGGTAGAGAGTTGTCAGATCCAAAGTCAACTGAAACAGCTCTTAATTGGTCATTACTCTTAATAAAAATGATTAGAAAGAATTTAAGCCCAAAGATCTGTGAGTTTAAGGAAAGAAACCATTAAGTCATTATATTATTACACATTTACCCTTGTTTTTTGCTAAACAATGGACTAATGTGTTTTAGAAATAAAAAGGTTAATTGGAGGGGAAAAATAACTTCCTTCAAGGACATTAAGATATAATTAGACAATGCACTTAAATGATTATAATTATAAATACAAGGCTAACAAAAGAACTATAATATAAAGTAAAACGCTAAATTAGCTGAAGATGTGCTCCAACCTCATTTTTGGCCACAACTTATTACTTGGTTCTGCTAAACAGTTTTAACATCATATTTGTCATCACTGATATTGTATATTATTAATATAGTGGTTTGCCATGATATCTAATTAGCATAGTAATGGAGTAATATTGCAGTAATATGAATAAACATTATCATTCAAACTGATTTTTTATTATTGAATAATGATTTTTACATATAAGTAGAGATTCTATACCTGACTTGGAATGTACGTTTTTTGTGTGTGTGGTAAGAATATTTAACATGAAATTTACCCTCTCAAGATTTCTAAATATAGTATTGTTAATTATAGTCACAATGTCTTATAGCAGATCTCTAGAATTTATTCATTTTACATAACTAAAACTTCATATTCATTTAATGGCAAGTCTCCATATCCCTCTCCCCATAGTCCCTACCATTTCTTCTAGCTTATAATTTTGTTTGTGTTCTATTGTTTTTAGTTGTTTCTTATGATTTTTTTAAACTTTTTAAATTTATTTACATATAATGTATTATTAGCCCCAGGGGTACAGGTCTGTGAATTGCCAGGTTTACACACTTCACAGCACTCACCATAGCACACACCCTCCCCAGTGTCCATAACCCCACTACCCTCCCTCCAGCAACCCTCAGTTTGTTCTTATGATTTTTTTTTATTTCTTTGGCATCAGTTGGAATGTCTTTTCTCTAATTTCTGATTTTATTTGAGTCTTTTTTCTTCATCTAGTTAAAGTTTGTCAATTTGTTGACTTTTCAAAAGATTGTTAGTTTTATTGATGATTTTTATTTTTCTTTTCTCTATTTTGTTTATTTCTGCTCTAATCTTTATTATATCCTTTTCCCCCCTGAATTTAGGCTTAGTTGTTCTTCTTTTTCTAGTTGAGTGAGTTGTAAATTTAGACTACTTATTTGAGAAGCTTTTCTTAAATTAAATATTTTATTACTATGAATGTCTTTCTTATATTACTTTTGCTGTAGCTCATAAGTTTTGATATGTGGTGTTTTCATTTTAATCTGTCTCAAGATATTTTTTGAAATTTCTTTTGGTTTCTTAATTGGCTCATCAGTAGCTTAGGAGTCAGCTATTTAATTTACACACACTTGTGAATTTTCCAGTTTTCCTTCTGCTATGAATTTCAGTTTTGTTCCATTATGGTTGGAAAAGATATGATTTCAGTCTTCCTAAAAGGTTAGTTTATTTGTGACCTAACATGTGATGTATCCTGGAGAATGTCTTGTGTGAGCTTGAGAAGAACGGTTGTTCTCTTGTTGTTCAGTGAAATGTTCTGTATGTGTCTCTTAGGTCCATTGTGTCCATAGTGTTGTTCAGTTCCACTGTTTCCTTACCAGTTTTCTGTCTGGATGTTCTATCCATTATTTAAAATGAGGCATTGAAGTCTCTTACTGTTCTTTTATTGTCTATTATTTCTCCTTTCAGTTCCATTTAACCAACTGAGCTACTTAGGCGCTCACTCAAGGTATTCTTGAACAGAAGTTGGGCTCATTTGTATCTCAATTATCATGCTCAACATTTCACATTAACATCTACATACATAATATAATTTAAAGATTGAGGGCAGCTGCTTTCTCCTAACTCCCTAGCTGTGCCTGGGATAATGATGTCATCCTTGCTGCTGACAAGTACGCAGTGGGTAGCCTCAGGACCAACTGCATTTTTGTCATAATACTTGATGATCTCAAATTGTTTTGAATTGCCTTCATTAGCATGTTTGTTTTTTCTTATTTTAAGCTTATGCTTCAGGCTTTTTGTTTTTAACCACAAACCCATGTTCCTTGGTTTTAAATGTTATATAAATATAAATATATATTTAATCTTTGTATATACACATATATAAATACATATAAATATGTACACACACACACACACATATATATATATATATGTAAAATCTTTAGACAACTGGAAAGTGTAAGATCATGAAAAAACCTGAATTCTTATTTGGGGTTATTCTGAAGCTTACTGTGGTGGGAAATAGAATAAAGCACACTATCATAGTTGTAAATAAAACATCTTAATGGAGAGCAGGAAGTTGAAGTAATTTGTGGGAGACATTTTTCTCCTAATTTTTATTTCTCCTACTTTTATTTCTTTTTTCATTTTTCCTCCTTTCCTTTCTTCCCTCTTCTTTCCCCCCTCCTCCTTCTGAGAGAAACTATAATGTATATTTTTCTAATTGAGGGAGATTGCTAGTAATCCTGCAGCATAGGGAGGTGCTAGTCTAATCTGATCTTGCTTAAGGAGCAAATGCTATTCCTATTCATTGGGTTGTAACTCTAAGAACACTAGGTTAAATTATAACTCAGTGTATCAAGTACATGAATTATACTATGCACAGGAAGTTTGTTCTTCAGACTTCCATATGGAAACACAAAATTGAACATCATAGAATATAAGAACCTATTATCTTTGCCTTGACATTTCTGTGGCCAAAAGTATGGAGCTTAAAAATTGAATTCTTCCAATTTTTTATTAAAATTGAAAGTCTATGAAGATAGACAATATTTATAGCTGATTTTGATTTATATGCAGTTCCTGACACATTTCTGTAGTTCTCTAGCGTTAAGCACATACACACTAAGGAAGCAGGACTCTCTTAATTAATAATGTTGGCTTTCAAAAAGTATTTTAAAGATATTTATTTCAAGCTTAAACTGACACAGAGTGGCAAAACAATTAAAAACATGGACCTCAGAATCAGAAGCTTTAGGTGCCTTGAGTTTAAATCCTAAATGTGTCTTTTTCACCATGGATACTTCAAAGTTACTTATTCTGTTTGTTTTTAATTTATTTGTAAAATAAGAAGTATATGACAAATTTCATAAAGTTATGGTGTTGATTAACTAAAACTTTATTGCCTACTTCAGTATTTACCAGGTATTGCAGATGCTTAATAAATGATGTTTTAGATTTGTCCAGACTGTCTTCTTGACTTGAATTCCTTTTTTCTTTTTTTCATACATTGGCTCTTTCAATCAATCTACAGTTCTATTATTTTATTCCCTTATGATTTGTAGTCACAGATGCTTGAAAAACTTATTTTTTTCTTCCTTGAAAGCATGTTTTGTGTTTTCCCCCCTTAGCTTTGTAATGAAGCCTAAATATCTTAACTCTTTGGAAATTGCCCCAATTACTTAAGCTACTGGTAACACCAATAGATAAAAATCATATAAAGCATGTACATGCTAGAAAAAGGAAAGAACATGCTATTTCTGTGCTTAACTGGGAAAAAAAAAACCAGTTAGCTGGTAAATTGCTTTTTATTTACCTTAGAATAATATCTAGAAGAGGAAAACTATAGTTTTCACTCATAAGTTTTCTATTTGAAACTCATTACTTTTAAATATAGTGTTTTAGAATTTCAATCAATTCATTTTTTGGTGAATTTTAATCATTTCCCAAGTGTGTGGTTAAGGACACTTATTGGCTTTCAGTGCTTTTTGCTGATTCCTCTTCTCTCTGACCTTTCCTTTTGCAGTGCCCTAGTCTCAGTCTTTTTACTCCTCTTTCTTCTGTCTTCATCATTATCTTTGTAAACTTGTCCAGTCCCTTGGTTTTAAATACCATTTACATGCTGAGAAATCCTGATATTTTATCTCCATCATAGTCTCTGTCCCAAACTTCGGATTTCAGATTCAACTGCCCATTTATAATCTTTACTGGATTTTAATACACATTTTGGACCCAATACTGAGTTTTTGAACTTCCTCAAAAACCTGCTCCACTCAGTGGTCTTTCCTTTCTTAGTAAGTGGTAACTCAATCCCTCCGTTATGGGCCAAATTCCTTAGGATTTATTCTTGATTCCTCTCTCTCAGACTTCACGTACTATCCACCAACAAATACCTTAGCTCTACATTCTAAATATAACCCAATGACTTCTTACCACTTTCACTATTTCCATCCTGGTCCAGGTCACTTTTTACCTGGATTACTGTCATAACCTCTAAGTACATTTTCCTGCTTACACGCTTGCCCTTCAACTATATATGATCAACACAGGAATTTAAAAAGAATGAGACTTTTTTTTGTTTAAGATTTCCTTTATTTATTTGACAGAGAGAGAGTGAGTGAGTGAGACCACAAGCAGGGGGAGCAGCAGAGGGAGAGGGAGAAGCAGACTCTCTGCTGAGCAGGGAGCCCGATGTGGGGCTCAATCCCAGGACCCTGGGATCATGACCTGAGCTAAAGGCAGATGCTTAAGTGACTGGGCCACCCAGGTGCCCCCAAAGAGTGAGTCTTTTAAAGCTAAAATCATATAATATCGTTCTTCATCACAAAATTGTCAAATGGCTCCTCCTTCCCATAAAGTTCTTAAAATGGCTTACTAAAACCTTGACCATATCAATGCGTCTTTTAACCTTCCTGCTCACTCTGCTTCATCTCCACTAACCTTCCTTTAATGTGTTAGTCCTTCTCCTGCATCAGGACCTTTGCTCTGGCTGTTTCTTTAGCCCAGAATTCTCTTTCCTCCAGACACCTTTTTCACTTACTCTATTACCTCTTTCAGATCATACCTGCATAGTAAGGCTGACCTTTCCCACACTTCTGCATGGTGTTACCTGCCTCTTCCCATTTGCCACACTCCTGACTCTCACGCCTGGCTTTAGCACCTTCCAACATACTATATAATTTACTTGGTTTTCTAGTTATATTATTTATTGTCAGATTCCTTCTACTAGAATGTTAGGATTCTATGCTAAGTTATGTTAACGTTAAGTTTTCTTAAGTTATTTTCTTAAGTTATTTTTCTTAAGTTATTCTAATGTTAAGTTCTATGAGCGCAGGGGTCTTTGTTTATTTCTTTCTCTCCTTATATATCAAGATCCTTAAATATTGACTGACATCTAATAGTAGGCAATCAATGAACACTTGGTGGCTGAATGAATGATTGCAAATGTTCTTACTTTTTTACAGAAAAATTCTGACATTGCATATGTCATTGGTATCAGTGAGAAAATGGACCTGTGTTTCAGCAGTACAAATATGAACCAATATTTTTATTTTTGCAATAAAAAGTTTTTACAAAATAGTACTTATGTAATCATTTCTTTTATGTTCGTAGAAACCATTTCTCATATATAGGCTCATACTATGACTTCAGTTAAAATGGCAATGGTGTTTGGGTGGCTCAGTGGGCAGAGGCCTTCGGCTTAGGTCATGATCTCAGGGTCCTGGGATCAAGCTCTGGGCTCAGCAGGGAGCCTTCTTCCCCCCCCCACCCCACTGCCTGCCTCTCTGCCTACTTGTGATCTCTTTCTCTCTGTCAAATAAATAAATAAAATCTTTTAAAAAAATGGCGATGGTGTTTCAAAAACGCCTGATATTTACAAATTTGATCAGTTCATCTATCATAAATAATAATAAATATATTTGGAGGCAAACCTACCTTTAAATGGACATATTCCATTGATCATTGATGGAAATCACCTATACTTATATCTATTATCTCTATCAATCATCTATCTCATATAATCTATACATTTGTACCCCTATCTCTATTTGTTATGTGTCTGTATATCTATATATCTTTCTACCTTGCCTATCTACCTCTTTATCTGAGAGTAGGTCTAGTCTAGTGAATTTAGTAGAAAAGCAAAGAATGATTCTTTTTCTCACTGTTACCTAAAAATTTCAATCAGAATCATGCTGCTCTAAGTAAAACTAGTGTCCAGGGGCACCTGGGTGTCTCAATCATTAAGTGTCTGCCTTTGGCTCAGGTCATGATCCCAGTGTCCTGGGATCAAGCCCCGCATCTGGCTCCCTGCTTGATGGGAAGTCTGCTTCTCCCTCTCCCATTCCGCCCTGCTTGTGTTCCCTCTCTTACTGTGCCTCTCTCTGTCAAATAAATAAAATCTTTGAAAAAAAAATACACATTTTAAAAGCAGTGTCCAGAATTGTTTCTGAGATATTCTTATCTCACTTTTTTTGAGTCTTTGTGTTATATGGCTTTGCTCTGCAACATTATTTTTAAGATGTTTTCCATGCTGAATGATCGTAATAGCAAATTAGAAGTTTTTGTAACAGCTGACTATAGTTTAAAATAATAGATTGAATTTTATATAGTTAATAAAAGCTTCTAAATCTGTCAAAATCTAGTTGAAAATCACATGAGGTGGAATTTAAGATAACTTAATACTTACAGGATAAACTAAGAGAGATAAGGTATTGAAATGTGTGTGGCTGAGGGCATATGTGTCCAAATATCCTTCAACATTATGTATAGGTGGGCAAGATAGAGAAACCTAATTTTTTAAATATAAAAACCTGACTGATTAAAATTTTATGCGAACAAGAATATGTTAGTTTTATTACTCAGTTTTTTAATTCTAAATTCTGTGCTGTTTTATGGCTATTTAAAATAAGGAGTGTATTTTTTTCCCTCAGGCTTTGTCTCTATTTGTATAATTTAACCTGATAAGCTATCCCTAGTCCTCCTTCCTTTTGTCTAAATTATCTAGATAATTAGAAGAATGACTAATGTATTTTCTAAATCAGACAGATTATGTAGAAGATTTTAAATTCACTGAATTCTCAACTTCATTTTTGCTGCCATACCTTCTCTCTTTGTAATATCATTCGATAAGACAATATGGATCATTAAGAGCTTCCTTTTAAAAAAAAATATTTTATTTATTTATTTATTTATTTACTTATCTAATTTATTTAGAGTGTGAGATGGGGGAAGTTCAGAGGAAGAGGGAGGGAATCTTAAGCAAACTCCATGCTAAGTGCAGAATCCAGTTGGGCTTGATCCCAGAACCCTGAGATCCTGACCCTGAGATCACAACCTGACCTGAAACCCAGAGACCAACACTTAACTGACTGAGTCACTTGTGAACCCCCATTAAGAGCCTCTTAGAAGTCTTCTAATAATTCTGTAATGCAAGGATCCTTTTCCTTTTTAATGTTTTCTAAGTAAAAAGGAATTCCCTTAGAAATAGTAGTAACTCCTAATTTTCTCTTATCTTAAATAGTACTTGAAATCCTTAAATTAATGTGCTAAAAATTGGTTGATTTTCTTTTCAAACTACCCTAGCTATCCTTAACCTTCAACTCAGGTTTTCTGATGTGGCAAGCCATCCTGCTGTCTGTTCGCTGTGCATAAAACAATTCCCCTTGCATTTATATTTATGTAAATTTAGAGTAAAATCTAAGGCCATTTAGAGTAAACTCTGCATTTAGAGTAAAATCCAAGCCTATGCTTTTCATTGCACAGCTCCACTGAGACAAGTGCCTGCCTACTGCTGTGCTCAACTTGTACCCGCCTCCCTTCTGGCGATTCAGGACTTTCCATTCCCCAGATCTGCCAAACTCATGATCTTTACTCTCTTTGTCTGGAACATCAATCTCTGACAATAATAAGGTCTAATAGCTAATATTTATTTGACCCTATATGACAGGTACTCATAAATTTTGTATATGTGTCAATTTATTTAAACTTCTAACAGCCTGGATAGCTGGATATTATTCTGACTTCACAAATGAAAAGAAAATAAACTGAACCATACATAGGTAAGTATCTTTCCAGAGTTGATACATTTGGTACAGAGTTGAGAATGGAAGTCCAGGATATGTGCCCAGCTTGAGAGTTTAACCAATACACTATGTGATATTCACGTATCTAGAAACAATTATTTACATCTCAGCTTAAAAATGATTTATCCCAGGACTTCCATCAGCATCTAGTCATTTTCTATCTTATCAAATTTTAGTTTCTACATAACAATTATTTTTATCTATTAATGTTTTTGTTTTATTTGTACCAGTTTCACTAACATGTCAAAACTACAGGCACCACAAAAATAATGTCCTACCTTACCTCCAGAATCATACCTAGCATATAATTGGAACCCAATAAGCATTTGTTGGATAAATGAATTAATAAACCTTCCCGGTTCATGTCTTTCTCACCAAATAATGATATACATTAAAGAAATGGGGTTGATTTTGTTTTGGGGATTGAGGTGACATGATAGGGAAATTTTTTCTAAAGCATCATGTGTCTTTACACATTCTTGATTGTCATAAAACATAACATCTATAGTAGTACATTTCCACACCACCATTTTGACTCTGAGGATCACAGAGAACTTTTTTCATATTAAGGATTATAAATTTAAATGTCAATTAAAATTGTATTAATAAATTTTGCTGCAAAAATTCTTTCTGGGACTAATTTTATTATGCTTACAAATTTCTTGATTAATTTTCTTCATAGAGTAAACAGTTTTACTTTTTTATCATTTGTAGTTCACTACTATTTTTAATAGGATCAACAATTTAAAAATATCATTTCTATTTTGTTGTTGTTGATGTCAATTTTTGTAATTCTAGTTTCTGATGCTGGGAACATTTTAAAAAGTTGTATCTATGAAATTCATTTTTCCTTGGATTGAATTTTACAGATCTAAATTTTACCAAAAGCTTTATTATACTTTATATTTGGTCAATAATAATGCTAATTTTTAAACATTTTAGTCACTGTCAACTTTATTTTTGTATTAAATTTTATTTTGTAGTGAGTTATTCTTCCAGTAATATGTACTTAGGATTTAATATAAATTCTAACGATGAGCAAAGAGTCTTGGTAAAGCATCCCTAGAAAAGCTGAAGGGATGATAAAGTCAGCATCTGGCTAATTTGACAAGACTAAAGATGAACTTTCACCAAATATCAACTAAATTTTTAAAGTAACATGGAAAGTTGTGAAGTTTTTAGTAATTACTCATTAATACAATTTTATATTAAATCATGCCTTGAACTTGCATGAACACTTGAAAAACAAGTGTTTTCTTTCCGAACTAGTATTATTTCATTTATGAACCCTCAAAAATATACTTAACAATGTAAAGGTTTTTTTCCTCTCAAATTATTTGGATGTATTATATTTGTTCCTATTTTATGTAAGTATAGTTTGATATACTTACATATGTAGTATTTTACATATACTTTATATATATAGAATTTTGATATACTTACATATATAGAAGTTATATAGAATCACTTCTATATTATAATAGAAACATTAATAAGAACAATAACAAATTCCATGAGGTTTAGAAAAGCATTAATTGAATATATGTGATCAACTATTGAAAAGACAGTATGAGGAACTCAATGATTAAAGAATCAATTTCATGCAAAATAACATGAAATACAAATAGAATCAGGACTTGGTCTTTTGATTTTACTGTTTTTATTATTAAGCCTTCTTTTATTACAAGTTTTAAGGAAAGCAAACAACCTTAGTAAAAAACCCATGATATAAACTTGAATTTTGAAGATCAAAGTTTTGGGGCACCTGGGTGGTACAGCTGGTTGGGCATTGGACTTTTGGTTTCAGCTCAGGTCATGATTTCAGGGTTGGAGATCAGTCCCAGTTAGGCTGAGATTGTCTCTCCCTACCCTTTCCTCCCCTCCCCACTCATTCTCTCTCTCTCTCTCTCTCTCAAATAAATGAATAAATATTAAAAAAAGAAGAAGAACAAAATTTTTTGGAATGTAATTAAATTTGACTACTCGAGTAAAGTAACCATTTTATTGAACAGCCTAAACTTGAGGGTGCAAACATGAAGCAGTGTTCTTTCCTCTCCAATCTTCACCATTGAGTGTGGCAGGACAAATCTTTTCCCATCTCTCAGTGACATCTCGAGTGGACCCAATGGCTTTCTGTTCATTTTAAAGTATAAAAAAAAAAATCCAGTGCAATTCCAATTTAGTCCAGTTTAAAACTTTAAATTCTTATTTTTCCCCCTTAAATTCAAATGTGACCTTGGACCAAGGGCCATTGAGGGTAGCAGTGAGAGCTATTCTTCCCTTTATCCTTCTCTTCCTCCTCTGGGCCCACTTTTATCCAGGCATAGAGAAAAAAATACACTCTCCTCACTGTTGATTTTCCTGCCCCCTCTTCCAAACCCTCTTTATTGCAGGTATATAAATGATGGTCTCTTAAGTATCTGAGTTGGTCCTTTGGAGGCACCTTTGGGAAGTTCTTCATCTCATTATTCACAAATAAGGGAAATTATCTTCTGACTTGATCTTTTCTAAACAATTTCTTAGATGGTCTCACTTTTGGCTTTTTATTCCTAAACTCTTGCCAGGAATACCAAATGGATAGACAAATCCTAGTTACTTTCCATATTGCTCACTTGACCATCATGAGGCAAAGATTATAATTATTGCCTCCCAAAGAAATAAAGAGTGCTTCATTGCATTTCTTTCTATATATTGCCCTTTTTCTCTGCTCTGCCATATACTTAAATTCTCTACTCTTCCTATACTCCTCCCCCACTTCAAATGGATGGACGCAGACTAGCCCCTCTGTTGCATAAACAGGTGTGTAATTGGGAAATTAGATGATTGTTTCTATTGTAGCTCAATTATGCTTGTATGTGGCTCTAAGAAATCTCAAATATCTCTAGTCTTTTGTTTATGTGAAGTGGTGAGGAGCAGGGATTTCTGCCAATATTTAGTAGATCTTGTGCAAAGTATCTGGTGACTTTTATTAATCTGACACAAATCCATAGTTTCTTTTGTCCTTATATTTTTGTCTCTTTCCTAAAAGAGAGACATGTCAAAAAGTTCAACTAACTTTGAACTTTTTTTACCTGAACAATGAGATAAGAATTCCATTCAATTATTCCTTTAATTTTTATTTTTTTATTAGGATCAGGATGGCTCTTGGAATTTTGGTTTTGGTTTTGGGTTCTTTTCCCCCTGTCGATAAAGAGCTTTTTCATTTTTTTTAATTTGCACTCCCCACCCCCAGTGCATAGGCAGCAACTCTCTTTCAAGATTCACTGCTTTTTCTATTTAACACCTCTTACTCTGTCTAAACAAGTTATTTCAAAACAAATTTGGAACATTCTTTGTTTTCCCTCCTCAGATGACAGTCTGTGATGACTGGCAGATGTTACTTATGATCAATAGTTCAGGAAAAAAAAGAAGTTTGAAGTGAGATCTAGCCAATTAACAGAGAAGGAAACATGTCTATTGCTTCTAAAACCATTAAAAATCTTTTGAAAAAGTTGACACAAAAAATCTAGTATAAGAAAAAACAAGATTTTTGATTGTTTTTTCTTTCTTACAATGATATGTTCTTTATTTGCTCACTATTTAAGATGACCAATAAAAGGGATTTTTGTAAAAGTTATGATTCATATTGTGTAAAATGTTACCTAATATTTAAATATTAGCATATATGTCATTTGTGTCATATTTGGTACAAGCTTTCAGTTAAGTATCTGATGGAGAATGAAAGTGGAAATGATTTCCCAATCACTTACATATTTTGTCTAAGTTAGTGAAAAGTCTTACATTTTGTGCAAAGCTAGGAAGCCAGGAAATTTTCAGACATTGAAACTGCAACATCTAATTGGATTCAAAGTTCGAGGAACAATTAATCTAAACATGATTATGCAAAATATATTGAACTCAAAATAATAATCTATTACACTTTTGAATGAGAAATGCAACTGGTTTACCTGAAAAGTATAAAAGGAACTGGGAAATATGAATAAAGGCAATTTTGGCAAAAAATATGAGTACATTTTTGACAGCAAGATGGAGTTGACCTTCAGTTTCTGCAACAAAACGGGAATATATTTCTTATAAGAAATTCTTTGAGATTTCTTGTTAAGAAATTTGATATAATTTTTTTTTAGTTCTAAGTAGAGAAATGGCTTACATTTTGGTGGAATACGTCATAAAAATGGGCTTTCAAATATTGCCATGATCTAATGATGCAAAGTAAAAACAGTAAGGAAAATCAGGCAAGTACTGGGTGTTTCCCATATGCTATCTCATTTAATTCATTAATCATCTGCCTAAATCTACACAGAAAATTTAAGCAAGTTGTCCAATGTCATAGAACCATTATGTAATGAGGCCAGTATTAAATCCCAATCTGTCTGTCTTCCAAGACAGTACTTTTCCCAAGAAGCCACATGACTTCTCAGCTAGAGAAAGAACACAGCTTATAGAGTGGCACAGAAGCAAACCCTGAAAGAAGACTTGTCCTGGGCCTCATGCAGTCATTCCTCAGAACTTCCCAGAATGGGTTTTTAGGAAGCCGAGGCCAGGGAAAGATCACTGGAAAAATATTTCAGGATTGAATGTGTTTGATATCTGTACCAATTTCTTCCATTTGAGGTTTTTTTTTTTTTTTTTTTTAAGATTTTATTTATTTATTTTGACAGAGAGAGATCACAAGCAGGCAGAGAGGCAGGCAGAGAGAGAGGAGGAAGCAGGCTCCCCGCGGAGCAGAGAGCCCGATGCGGGGCTCGATCCCAGGACCCTGAGATCATGACCTGAGCCGAAGGCAGCGGCTTAACCCACTGAGCCACCCAGGTGCCCCTCCATTTGAGTTTTTAATGAAGCCTTAAAAATGATCGAAAATGAAGCATTTTATAGGAACCCAGAACAAAATCTTCAGGAAGATAAATCAGAAACAGCAGCATAGGTTCAACATAATGTTAGCCTCATTTGTACTATAGACTTAATTGAGTGATATATCATTTACTGTAATTTCTGTAAATCTTCACCTAATATGCATAAAGAGTTTCTAGCCTCATATATTTGATTTTACAGATTTAAGGAAAGAACAAATAGTTGTGTGAGTGTCTATACTGTTATGCCTGAGTTTTCACGTCCCAGAGACCACCAAGGAGCCAAGAACTGATGCAATCACACAAGGGTTTATTTGACAAGCTTAAGCTTAGGCCCAAATATACCCGGCACAGCGGAGTAGGAACTTGGACCCCGAGGTGACATGCTTAAGCTTGGGCCCAAGTATACCCGATGCAGCAGAGTAGGGACTTGGACTCCGAGGCTAGTTAAGGCAGGGGTTTTTATGGGTCATTACAAGAGGCTTTGGGGTGGGGGGAGGAGGAGAAGTTACAGACTTTTCTGCAGTAAGCTGATTAGCTGTTGCCGGGGTGTTGCAGGGTTGGGTACTTTCTTGGAACTAAAGCAGGGTGGGGGTCCCTGGAACTAAAGTAAAGTAGGGGAAAGTTCAGCCATTGGTCACAGGGGCCTGAGATGGCTGCTGTAAGATGGCTGTACTTATGCTAAGGCTAAACCTGAAGTGGGATGGCCTTAATTTTTCTCGGCCTCCACATATACATCATTTATATGTAAATGTTGAAGTCATAAAAGAGTATTTCTTTTCAAGTATTTTACCATGTGGAGCATCTTTCTCCATTCTTATTACTATCCCATGACCTAGGAGGATGGTACATCTCATTTAATAATTTACTACTAAATGGACTATATCTTAAGACATACAAATACACTATATCTTAAAAAATACAAAACATGGGGGTGCCTGGGTGGCTCAGTGGGTTAAGCCGCTGCCTTCGGCTCAGGTCATGATCTCGGGGTCCTGGGATCGAGTCCCACATCGGGCTCTCTGCTCAGCGGGGAGCCTGCTTCCCTCTCTGTCTCTCTCTGCCTGCCTCTCCATCTACTTGTGATCTCTTTCTGTCAAATAAATAAATAAATAAAATCTTTAAAAAAAAAACAAAACATGACTTGTATCATTTCCTACATAGAAATTTCTTTCTTAACACTGGAAGATTTGTGAGTTGATATTTTAAAATTTCTTGCTAGTCTGTAGGATGTCTACACACACACTCATTTGACAAAATAGAAATCATATGGATACTGGCTCTGATGGCTGTGTTAACATAGTCATATAGTGAGTAATAAGGAGAGTAACCCAAATATCTCTATTTAAAAGTAGGAAGATGGGGGCGCCTGGGTGGCTCAGTGGGTTAAGCCGCTGCCTTCGGCTCAGGTCATGATCTCAGAGTCCTGGGATCGAGCCCCGCATCGGGCTCTCTGCTCTCTAGGGGAGCCTGCTTCCTCCTCTCTCTCTGCCTGCTTGTGATCTCTCTGTCAAATAAATAAATAAAATCTTTAAAAAAAAAAAATAAAAATAAAAGTAGGAAGATGGGATGCCTGGGTGGCTCAATCGGTTAACTGTCTGTCTTCCCCTCAGTGTCTTGAGGTTGAGCACCGCATCGGGCTCATTGCTCAGAGGGAGCCTGCTTCTCCCTCTGCCTGCTACCCACCCCTCTGCCCCTCTGCTTGCGCTCTCTCTCTCTCTCTCTCTGACAGATAAATAAAATCTTAAAAAAAAAAAAAGTAAGGGGGTGCCTGGATGGCTCAGTGGGTTAAGGCCTCTGCCTTCGCTCGGGTCATGATCTCAGGGTTCTGGGATCAAGCCCTGAGTCGGGCTCTCTGCTGGCCGGGGAGCCTGCTTCCTCCTCTCTCTGCCTGCCTCTCTGCCTACTTGTGATCTCTGTCTCTGTCAAAGAAATAAATTAAAAAAAAATCTTTAAAAAAAAAGTAAGAAGAGTGGAGAAAGGAACACCATAGTAATAGTAAATTGAATTATGACTTAATGAGGATAATTTATAATTTAGTGATATACTCGTAATAAATGTAGTAAGATTCAATATGAGAGACAATAATCTAGGCCTTTAAAATCTGTAAATTTTATCTTTTTAGTCTTAAAGTATTTTCATTGTATGACAGTCTTCTATAATCCTGGGAAATATGTTAACATTTTTTATATTTCAAATTAAAATTTATGCAACTGAATTAATAGCGCCTCCAGATCTGTTCTCTTTTCAATTTTCAAACCCTTTAATCTAATCACCTACCACTTAGAAGTCCCAGGGATTTTTTTTTTCTTTTCCAAATACATCCTTTATTTTTTTTCTCTGCCTCTTTCATTGTCAACATGCTTCCAAAACAACCACTTCATTCAGTCAATTCAGTGAAAAAAAGAATCCGTCAAGTCAGTTGCTGGGTTCCCTGTAGACAAAACAAACAGCTGATTGACTAGATGTTTCACTTATCAACTGTTTGTTTTGGCATTATTTAGACATAGCCTTTGTCCCTTTCTTTTCTCCCTTTATTGAGTCTGTTCTAATTGCTTTTGTACTATCTTTTTTTGGCATTCTTCTAGCTTCTTCCTTCCACTTTTGATTGTTTAAACAGTTCTATTTACAAATGCATTCTTCGATTGATCTGTATGATATGTGTTCTAAGTGGTTTAGCACAAAGTATATGGGCTATTTATCTTGATATTCAAAGTCTACGCTCAAATAACTTGAGTCCAAGTTTGATTTGGAATAAGATTCAAGACCATGTGCACGAACTTATTTTTTTTTTTTAATATATCTGAGCCAGCTTTCTAGTATTTTTAGAAAATACATTGTGTGATAGCAGAGAGAAAATAAAGTCAATTATCAAATAATCAAGTACTGATACTTTGCTTCTTTAATTTCACTTTTATCCTACTTCTCTTAGATTCCATGGTCCAGACATCATATCCATCTGACCAAAACCTGGTACCAATGAAACCTTTTTTTCTGTTTACTTTCTAAGTGCACCTAACTGGCAAAACCTGGCCAAAGAAAAGCACACAAGTGATTTTTGTAAAAGTGCTCAAACTGGATTTAATTTAAATCTTGAAACACTTCAACACTCCAGAATATCATTACACTTTTCTTATAAATTCCCCTTCCAATTTTTTCTCCTCAGATCCTTAATAAAATCTTCCCTTTTAACATTCAAATGATGACATCTCAAAACATTCACAGGGAAAACAAATGTAATCTGATAAAAACAGTATCACATTTCCACCACCAGTTGTGAAAACTTACCTTGGTCTGCACCTACTTGGCCCTCTACCCTGTTATGAAAAAGAAAGTGTCTCTGTTCCGCAGGCCAGCTCCTCCCTTTGGCCCCGGACCTCATTGCTTCTCCTCAAGGGCTTTGCTGCTGTAATCATATTACCCACTCCCCTTTCACCTGCATCACCAATTTCTCCCTCACTACAGAATTAGCCCACATATATCCCGACATTGCTCATCTTTAAAAAACAGAAACAAAAACTTATTTCTGACCCCACGTTCTCCTCCAGCTACTGCTCTGGTATTCTCTAAGAGCAAAACTCCTTAAAAAGTAATCCTGTTATTGTCCTCTGCACTTTCTTACTTTCCATTATCTTTTTAGCCCATTCCAATGAGACTTTTCTTTCTGGTTAGCGTTTTTTGGTTCGTTTTCCCAAGGATCTATTGAAGCAAAAACTAGATGGCCAGACATTTGATGGAAAACAACAGCAACAACAACAAAAAGTCTCAATGGTATCCAAATATTTTTTAAAGGACATAGTGTAGGACAGACTTCATTAATTAGATTGTGCTGTAAACTGTTTTTCTTAATCTTTAGGAGAATTGGTTCTTCAGCACCATAGCTTATTTTTCTTCTAAGTCTATCTTGTGCTACTGAAAAATTGCACAAAAGCATTAAAAAGCTGTTTTTTGTTTTGTTTTATTTTTAAGATATGGATTTCTTTTCTAGCTGTGCTGGAAATATATTGTTGCACTAAGTTGTGTGTACGTTTCATTGATATCATGATGCTGCAAAGTTTCATTGAAAAACCTGTCCCTAGTTTTAATCTTCTCAATCCAAAGTATCCATTTTGAGTGGCTGTCAACCAGAAGGAGTGAAGCCAGAATGGTTTCCCTCAGGTTCAGGGAGAGAAATTTGGAAAAGGCAGGGACACCCTTTTTTTCTTGTCTTCCAGCAGCTTCTTGTTGGGTGGGAATCTGAAGATCAAGGCTATGTTAATATTCTACAAGAAGGCGGCAGTCCATTTCTTCCTTCCTGTTCTGAATCTCACTCTGCAGGGGGCCAATAGTGTTTTTTATTTTGTGCATCAGAACCTCCCTAGACTTAGTTCTTTTAAGCCAGCCACTTTGCAAGTGCGGGACTAAATCTGTCTCGAGTACTCTTTTGACTACTGATTAACTGGTGCAGGGCATCATTGCTCTGGTGTGGTTAGCAACCACGTTTCATTCTGCAGCCCCGTATCAGGGACAGCAGCTGTGAGGTCAGGCTTGGAAATATCCACACCACTTTGTCCACACTACATCTGAATCTGGACCTGTATAGCTCATGGATTTCATCATTGTGCTGTTCCTTCAAATTTAATCTCTTCTAGAAGGAGTCCACTTTATGTTCAAGGTCAAGGATTACCAAAGACACATTGTCAACATCCTGTCTAAAAGGGTGCTCTGTGGGGTGCCTGGGTGGCTCAGTGGGTTAAGCCGCTGCCTTCGGCTCAGGTCATGATCTCAGGGTCCTGGGATCGAGTCCCGCGTCGGGCTCTCTGCTCCGCAGGGAGCCTGCTTCCCTCTCTCTCTCTCTGCCTGCCTCTCCGTCTACTTGTGATCTCTCTCTGTCAAATAAATAAATAAAAATCTTAAAAAAAAAAAAATAAAAAAAAAAAATAAAAGGGTGCTCTGAGCTTCTTCTCTCTGAAGCATCTCCTTCTGCAGCTTCTTCTGGAGCTGCATGATGTCTTTGGCCACGCTGTGGCATTGCACCTCCATGAGGACTTTTTCCTTGGTAGACAGGTCCACTTAATGGCACAGTTCCTGCATCTCCTTCTTGCAGGCACGACTTACCTGGCCCTTGCACTTGGACAGCAGGATCTTGTTCTGTTGCTCTAGGGAGTGCACCTTGGAGCTGTAGTTTGGGTAATATGGTCATTCAGCTCCTGCAGCTCCATTTTCTCATTGGTGTGGGTATTTCGCATTGTTGATGGCACATGGGCAATGAGGGTGCAGTGTACTGCAGCCTCCACACAATAAAATATAACCACTGAGCTCTGGCTAGAGCTGAATCTTCTCGCAGTGCAGAGAAGTAGGAGGTAGGTGGTCCTGAGCTCCTGAAGTAGGAGGATAAGGAATCTGATCTGGCTGCAGAGAGTGGAGTTTCCCATTATTTTCCCTAACTCTAAGATAAAGAACCAATTAATGGAGTCGTATATAATATATTAAAATGTTTGACACTGTCATTAAAAAAGTACACCTACTCAAACATGAGGTTTCTTTTAGATCTAAATCTGATTTGATTTCCTGGGTTATCAGTGTTTTTCTTGTTGGGAAAATTTTACTTTCCTGATTTTAAAACAGGTTTTAATGAGAGCGTCAAGCAATTGGAAAATAAGTACTTGTTTGAGTATCCTTCTTATTGGGTTTTCTTTAACAAAGAATTTTCTCTTTAATTGTGAAAAATTCTTTAAAATGCCCATGCCTGGATTTAAATGTGGTTGTCAGAGTGATGAGTTCTTAAAGATATTAGTCAACTTTTTTCAGTTAATAGTCGCATATTATAAATAAAATCTGTATATGATACTTCTTATATTGGCTGCTTACTAAAGATTCCCTGATTGTGCTAGAGGGTTGCTATCTTCTTCACTATCACGTTCATTGTGGGGAGTTTCAATAACAACTTTTTTCTGTTGCAAACATCAAGTATTTTAGATTTTCAAAAATTTTTCTGTCTTTTGTGTATTTTGTGCTTATATCAAGCTATGCCTCAAGCTTTTAGTTTTTATCTAACACACACACATTCTATTCTAAATATGGTTTTTAAATTATAATGCCATAAATGTGTTGTTACAACAGCAAAAAGTTTTATGTATGTATTATCCGGGAACTTGCTTTTGTAAGAAGGGGAAGTTATCAAATTTATAACTGGATCAAGAAATTAAGTTGACTAGTAAGAATTGTATTTTTAAATAATACCTAAAATAACAAGTTTAGACACATATTCATAAGGTGGCACAGCAGTTTAAAAATATAGTAGTATAGGTCTATTCTGACTCATGGATAAAGTAGGTGAGTTAGCAATGGCCATGTGGGCAAAAGACTTGGGCATAACCTGATCTTATTACAATCTGTGCTATTGATGTGACAATAGCCATAATAAAAACAGGCTTCACTGTAAGAAAAAACATTAAGTATTCTTTCATAATATGCTATGCACTTTTCTTTTTTTAAAAAATGGATAGCCCTTAAGAAAAAAAGTTGCTATTTAAAGCAAAACTAACCTCAAAGTTATACTGCATCTACATAAATAAGAACAGGAATGGAAATACATATTAGTATCAAAAATTCTCCCAAGATGGTTCTGTTGAACATCACTTTCTTATTTCAACTTTACGAATACCACTAATGATGTTAACTACATATCTTAATTAGTGGCAACTTGTAAAATCATAAGGCATATAGCAAAATAGCTACCAGAGCAAAATATTTTAGATGTGCCATATCAAATCCAGCTTTCATTTTGCTGCTAGTATTTATGTGAATTGCATAATGTTTCTAAGTGCTGTGCCCATGTAAGGAATCTATTTTTGGAAAATTAAAAATAGCCACGTATGACATAATCTTCTATGCAAACCACTATTTCTCTTGGATATTATTTGGCCCGATGTGATTACAAGCGATATGATGGTAACCAGAAAGGTCAAAATAGAATATTTCTGTATGAACTTCCCAATCAGAAAGTCACTCTTCCAACAAAGGAAGTGGAATGCAGCCCTCCCATTTCCGCATCCTGGCAGAGAACAGAAAAGCAGGGCTGATGTCCCTGGTCATAGAGAGAAAAATTAGTAATTTTTAGTGCCTAAAAGGGGAAGTTAGATTACATGAAAATCAAGTGATAATGCTGTACTTAAGATGAACTTTGAACAAGTTCATAAACCAGCACTGAACTGAAGGCTTGATGTAAAGCAGTGACTATCCCACTACAATATCATGTGGTACATAGCAGCAGATTAGCTATACCCTGGAAAAGAGAAACACAATGTGGACCAGAACAGAGATTATTTACATATCCACATCACGTAAAAATTGTTCACCAGGTTTGTAGTGGAACTGAACTGTACGTAAGCATATGTCAGAACATCACTGTATAAATGTCAGGGATTATTTTACATAGTTGTCTTTAAATATTACAGTAAATTATGTATTTTTCAAACTTTGTGATTTAGATTTGGTTATTCTCAATGATTCCTTTGATTTTATTTATAAGGTCTCAAGGTAAGAGTCAACATCGTTTCTAGAATTCTGGACCAAGTGCATTCTACCTGACCATTTCAGTCAAGGTTTTAGTATACAAAGTGGGCTAACCCACATGAGAATTGGTCCTTAAGCTATTTATTTCTGACCTCACGTGTATACTAAAACATGCGTCTGTGTAGGCGCGCGCGCGCACACACACACACACACACACACACACACACACACACACACACTCCTTGACTGATAAGACGGTAGTTTACCATTAACTTCAGTCAGGGTCATCTTAGTTCATAATAGAGATCCCATCAATATCACCACCTTTAGTGTTATTTTACGTTTTGGGACCATATCTAATGCTAAAGACAAACAAGGCACTTGAAGTCACCACGAGTACCAATTGCTAATCACCAAGTTTCAGGTTATATTATCTAAAATTTCTGGTATCCTGAATCCTTTAATAAAGACTTTGGGTTATATTAACTGAAATTCTTAAAGCAACCCAACCTCTAGCATGCCTGTGGCACCTACAACACTGATTTCTGGGAACCCCGTTCATGGACCTACTTTTTTTTAAACCCTGTTCGTAATTACAGACCGCCCCAAGCCAGTAGCTCCCTTGGCAAGTGGTGGATCTGTGAGGAACGGAGAATTCTTTCTAACAGAGTAGAGGTCAATTATAGTGCAGTACACACCATTAACAATAAATAAACGGGACTCCACTTTGGGATAAATTCTGCTACCATGTACGAACGGTATAAACTTTGTGTCATGGTTGTTTTAAAGAAAGCAGCTTTCCTGCTGCATACAGTTCAGCTTTCAAGAAGGTGAGAACTTTACTTCATTTCTCAAACAAATAAACAGTGAAGTGTTATGTGAGAGTTTGTAGCTAAGAATGTCTGTCAGTTGACAGTGAAATTGCTTTAATAAAATGATTCATTTAATTTCAAAATGTTTTTACTTTGCTGCCTTCTGAGAGTCCTTGTAACCTACACCTGAGAAAGGAAGGAATAGAACAAATTTCAATCCATCTTCCCCTACAGGGTACATTTACAGGAGCATGCAAATAATATCTGGGAGATAAACAAACAAAAACAATACAAAACAAAAACCAATAAACAAAACAACTCTGCAATGTTTAGTAATGGGATTTTCATTTTGTCCTAGAAAGCTTACTAAAGAAAAGGTCAAGGCTATTTAAACAGAAGATTATCTAATTTTTGGATACAGAATTTCTGAATATAGAATAGTTGTCTTTTAATTTCGAAAGTCTAACACCAGCATGGCTCTTACCTAGAAGAATGTGAAGAGTAGTGAAGCCACATCTAAAACATTTCCAAAGTTTTATTCGATGTAAGTGTAATGGGGCTTCAGATATTTGCAATATTAATTGATCTGTAAATGTCTGACACACATGCGGTTATGAATATATGTCGAGATTATTTTTAGTGTTTAAGTTAAATCTGTGCTCGGGTATGTATATTGGAAGGTGAACAAGGAGTACTTCAAGTTCTAAGTTACACTTACAGATGGTTATATTTTTTGAACTAGCCATAATTAATAATGAGTTGGAGACCAGGAATATTGGTGTTTATTTTACTGTCTTACATTAGAGAAGTTTAAGCTAGTAACTCTGTTGTAATTATAAAATGTCTGAGAGTATAACTGAGCCAAATTTATGCACCACATTTGACAGTCATAATCTTCCCATGAGGTTCTCCAGGTCGCTTGTTCAGCAATAACCCTTCTAGCTTAATCCACTTCCCACCACTACCACTTCCACTAACAGCTCCTCCATTGCCCCACAACCATCATCAAGAAACTCTTAGAAATACATACTGTAAAATGCAGCTTGCTAGCATTGCTAGCTAGCTTTGGTATTAGTCTTGGAAATCATGTTTAATGTCTTGAAAAACTACATAAAGAAATGGGTAGAATGAACATTCAATCTGAAAGTCCTAAAATATCTGCCAAAATGTTCATTTCTTACAGGTTGCATGCAATGCATATACATAAAATTCATTGGCGCTGGCTAGAAAACCAACTGAACTGGCATGTGAGAAGTGTGAAGGGTGGTGGTCATCATCCTGGAAGCTCTAAAGTTAGTATTAGTTACAGTCAGCATTGACCAACGTCCACTCCTAAGGGCTGTATTAACCATCTGAGTTACAGTCAGCATTGACCAACGTCCACTCCTAAGGGCTGTATTAACCATCTGA
>NW_019154101.1:21190295-21207629 GCF_002288905.1 Enhydra lutris kenyoni
CAATTACTGACAGACTTTCTGATTATAATGGTTCTTCTATCAAAACACCACTTGAATCCCTAGACTCTGTACCCGTTTCTTCTTCTTCTGGAAAGATTTCGCAGTGTGCCTTCATTCTGGGGAGAGGATGGTGACGGTCAGGAGGAGTGATGTGAGCTCTTTGAGAAGTTTCAGCATCGGTTCGTACTCGGCCTATGGCAGTTCTTCCTACTGCCCCGTCCTCATCCCTGCTTTGCTCCGTCCTCAGTGCTACCCCATTCTCACTTCATTTGAGTTTGTATGTTGCGCATTAGATTTCATCTACCTTTGGTTTCTTTTAACATCACACAAATGAGATCCCTTAGGTTACTTGTTTAGCAATATGTCTTTCAGCTTAATGCCTTTTATGACACTACAAAAATTAAGAGTTTTGCAAGTGGCTATGTTATATAGTCATATATCCTGCAGCACTGAAGATGACTTTCCGTTGGATACTCTAAATCAGGGCATTACATTAACCTTTATTTGTTTAGCTAGTTCTATCCTCATGCAAGTAACAGAATTTTAAAAATAATGTGACATAATTTAGAGCGATGTACAAACAGATATTAAAACATATTTGTGATAGATCAAATGTTACAACCCATGGGCCATAATAAAACTGCCACAATACAGTGACTTGAACTGGTTTGGTTTCTTTTAAGGTCACATTTAAAAATTCCGTTGTTAAATATATATTGTGTGATCCCATACATACTATATTCAAGAACCAACTTATGTATTATATGCTAACAGAAATCAGAAGACTTGTTTACGAGGAGCTGAGATTGACTGTAAGGGAACAGGAAGGGACTTCCTGGGATGATAAGAATACTCAGTATCTTGATTCGTTACATGAATGAATTATATACTTAAGGTGTATGCACTTCACTGTAAATTTTATACCTATTAAATTGGGAAAAACTGCTTATTTAACTGTAATATTAATTCATCAAAGTGTCAGTTGAATATCTTTTTTCACCATGCTATGTCTTTATAATTGCTTTAGCCATTTGCACAACATCGGAAAATTTTCTTGAGTTTTCTGTTCTTTATATGGATTTGAAACAATTTAATTGGATATAGTATTTTCTCACCTGTCCTTAATTTTATTTAAAATAACAAGTTAATATAACTGTTATATATTACTTAATAGATATTCCAAGTATCACACTTTATTTTCCAATGTACTTTTTTCCACCTCACACTTTTTGGACAAGCAGATTCATATTTGCTGTCTTGGCAGAGCTTCTTGAAATTCACTTTTATTCCTTCAACCTTCCTCCCACATAGAAAATGTGCTCTGTGAGTTAGACAACCAAATACTTAGTCCTGAATACTAATAATGCAGTCCCAGGCAGACACTAGACCTCAGAGTAAGTGACTTGACATTTTTTTCTAAGCTATATGATATCTAACTATATGACATCTTACATTCTGAATTCACTTTTAGAAAACATTATTGTATAAGAGGCACATAAGAGATGATAGCTGTAGGACACTTTTTAAAATAGATTTATCTTTAAAATTTTTAAGTTTCTTATTGTGTTGTATTAGTCACCATACAATGCATCATTAGTTTTTGCTGTAGTGTTCCAAGATTCATTGTTTATGTATAACACCCAGTGCTCCATGCAATATGTACCCTCCTTAATACCCAGCACCAGGCTCACCTATCCCCCCAACCCCCTCCCTTGTAAAACCCTCAGTTTGTTTCTCGGAGTCCACAGTCTCCCATGGTTCATCTCCCCTTCCGATTTCACCCCCTTCACTTTTCCTTTCCTTCTTCTAACGTAAGACACATCATTTAAAAAAGAATTTCGTGGTAAAGACAGAGCAAAGCAGTGGATACCTTATGATTTTGTGATGCTGATTAATATTGAGGATGGTGATGGTGGTGAGTAATGCTAACTCTGGGTTATTCACTCTGCTAAACTCTTTTAAATATGTTGTTGTATTAATCTTCCCGGCAGCTAAGGAAGCTAAGCATTATTAGATAGGAAAGTGAATCTCAGAGAAGTTAATCAGTGTGGCTTGTTCTTACATAGCTATTTTAGTAGTGCTGCAGTTAGAGTGAAAACTCTCTAAGGGATCTTCCCGAAAAATAGACCCATGTTCATAAAAAGTAACCTGCAGACATCTGAGAGATACCACCCACCTCATCCTGATGACTACTTCTTACAGTCTTTCTGTTTGATCAAATAAAAGCAAACAACAAAGCACCTGCAAAGAACAAGGTTGGGGACAACTGTTGCAGGGAAGGGAAAGGCCTTGAGATTCCAGAAAGAGACAAGAAAATTATGTTTGAAAAACCTGAAGTGGTGTTGGGAGGCTGTGCATCATTCTTTCCTAATGATTCAAATAGATATTTCTTAGCAGAATTTGGATGCTTAGCAGTGTGTATGATGCATTGTGGGAAACAGTGAAGAACCCAATAGGGTCTTACTTATAGGACCTTATAATTAAGTTGAAGAAGAAAATCAGACTGATATTAAAAACAACTAATACTCGTAATAGAAATGAATTTTGGCTTAGTATCGTCAAAACCATAGTTTTTCAGGAATACAGAGGAAAGTAATAACTTTTGGATGGGCAGTCCACAGAAGGCTGGATTTTAAAGGAGAATATAAGATACAGATATGAGGACAAGATTATGGTTATAAAGTGGTTAGGAATAAGGAGAAAGAATATACAAAGAGTAGAGAGGAAGATATGAGATTAAAGTACCTGTTTTCCTAGAAACTTTATGAGTCACCACTGGGCGCTGTAACAGAAAACATTCCCTTTCCTAAGATCTGGGAATGTGATTGTTGCTTTAATTCTGCTCGGGGGAATTAGCATGTGTTTGTAAAGTTTATTAGAGGTGCATGTGTGTGGGGAAAACAAAATGAAACACTGTGTTGACAAGAGCTGTCTGTAAATGTCTAGGTTTGGATCAGCTCCATTGCTCTTGGCTTCATACTTCTGGCATATACAACACAGGTCAGAAAGTGTTACTGAAAGGTTTCAAGTAATAGTTTTTAATTGAAAACTTACAGATATATTTCATTAGGTAAAATTCGGAAAGTTTTACTTTAAAACATGTGGGTAGCTTCTTACTGCTTGCATAGTATTTTTTAAAGACCTGCTATATTTTCATATTAAAAATGTTCAGGTTTTCATTTGAAATGTACTGTGGAACAGTAGTAAACTAGGAAAATAAAAACAATCACCCACAGCATTGCTCTTCAAACATGACTTCTTGAATTTCTCTCTGGTCTTTTTTTCTCATGAAGAGAAATTTGGAGTAGCAAGACAAGGAAACATTTATTTTTGGGATCCATATGTTTGTCAGAATAGAGTAACTTGGACAGAAGGAAAGCATAGACATTTTTTGAAATTTTTCGTAATTCTTTTACATGGGAACTATATAAGTAATTACATCATTGTGCATAGAAAATTCTTTGGAAAGGTTCATACTAAACTATGAACAAAGATTTTCCACACAAAGAAAGAGTTTGGAGTAGGGAGAAAGGAAATATGCACAGTGTGCATGCTTAGACACATGCACACACCACTTGGTGGAAGCAGCACATGCTACTTCTGAAGTTAAGGAAAAAAAAAATCAAAAGCCAGCCCAGCGCCTGAGGTGTTCACTATGGATTCCTTCCCCCCCCCCAAATTATCAGTTTAATGTGTGAATAAAATTAATACCTAAATATTTTTATAGTCTCCAAATATGTCAGAAATCATGTCTACCCAAATATGATAACTAAAAGCTAGTTAGCATACATGGAAAATACTCTTTAGTATGGCTAAATTCGTCTTCACATTATTGCCTCTGCATTGCAAGATTAGCTTCTATGAATACAGGCAAGGTCATTAATTCAAACGAACTGGGGACAAGATCATTTTGGATTAGTAAGAATATGCGAAATGACTAAAATGTTAAAGCTTTTTAATAATGTCAAATAGATGTATAACCCTACTAATTAAATTCTTTCAAATAAATGTGTTATGAACTGTAAGTTTTTTAGATAGAGAGATGATAAGGATAAAATTATTCTTAATCAGGGATGATTTTGCCCTCCAGGAGACATGGGTAATGTCAGGAGACATTTTTTGGTTGTCACAACTCAGGGAGGGTGCTACTGGCATCTAGTGGGTAGACGTTAGAGATGCTGCTAAATGTCATATGATGCATAGGACAGCCCCCCTCAATAAAGAATTATCTATTCATAAGCATTATCTCCCCATATCCTAGTCTCCAATTTAATTGTACTTCATTATTCTGATTTATACATGTTTGTTGTACTTTCCTTTAAATTTTAATTTAGTTTCAGTTTGTAGTTATTTTTAAAATTTCAGGCTTTTAAGTATGTATTTTAAATTAGTAATACCCAGAATATGGGCATGGCTGTGATTAATGGAACTGATCTACACTATAAATTAGGCTATGAGTTGGCACAACTGTAGAAATGTGTTTAGGAAGCTTTAAAATATACATGCCTCTGACTCAGATTTCATACATTTTTAAATGTTAAGACCTCATTATATCATATAATCTATTAAGTACCTTTTATTCCAAGACCCCTCTTCCCAGATGTCTCTGTTGACTTGCTGTAATCTGGATCAGTGACTGTTAAGGACTGATACAGTCGTCATCCTGAGATTTCTCTTGATGGATTTTCTTGAATTGATTGTTCTCTGAATCCTATTTCATTCTCTTTTTTTAGTTAACCCTTTTTTCCCGATGGTATGTTTCTTCAAGAAACTTCTTAAGAAATGGTAGCAAATTTCTGATTCCCTATTTGTCCGAAAAAGTCTCTGCAGTAACTTATTGGTCAGTGCCATTTTTTCCATTCCTCATAACCACTTCTGCACATCATATTATAATATCTATATCACTTCTTTCTATGGATGTAATATTATCCCAATTTAAGAAATTTTGTATTCCAGGATCATTTTTATGCTTTTTATCCAAGATTTTCTCAAAATTTTTATTATGTTTTTTTGTCTTCATTTTTTTTGAGTGAGATTTTAAAAGCTATTAATGAGCTCCATGTATGTTAGTAGACATTTTAGTTGGTGAGCTCTTTTTTGATTGAGGGGGTGCTGGCTATGTGGTAATTCCTCTATGACATAAGAGATCTGTTCTCTCAGGTCATTAGCCAGAAGTAAATATGTAATGGTTGTGGTCTTCATGAAAATGAGTGGACAAATAGTATATTTCTTATTTTCCTTTCCTATTTTGGGAGAAAAGCCAAGACAGCCACACTATAGTTAGCTCAAAAAACCCATTACTACCCAAAGCAATGGCTTCAGCTTTATTTTTCAACTCTCTTCAATTCACTGGCATAATTAAGTAAAAGGTCCAAATTTCTAGGGATGCTCTTAGTCTCCTGAGCTACCCCATATTTGCAATACTCTTACATCTGTTTCAACCTATGAGTTCACTGTACTTGATGCTCTCCCCCTATCCAGTTTTTAGAAGAGGGCTAATCTTTAAGAAGGAGAATTTTAAAATGTTGTTATAATATAATGAGTGTTTCTTAAAAGAACCAAAGGAGGCAAGCTTGAAGGCAGTAAAGAAATGTGTTGGATTTTTTTTTAAAGGAACATAATATGAATGGTTAAGTTCATAGGGAAATGATTTATTGGTAATGAAATAGAAAAAAGTGAAGACCCATATGGCAATGGGAGTTTTTCTGATCTTTGTAAACTTGCTCAGACTTCTCAAGTTTTCCTGGTAAGTATGTGTGAACAATTAATAGGTGACTATTTCCATTGAGAATGGCAATCACTACTAAGGTGTTTGTATTAGGTACTCACCTAGGAAATCAGTCTATTTGGGGGCATATATGAAAGGTTATAGGGGCAAGTAGCAGGCAAGTTAGCAAAAAGGATTAGGCAAAACTTCCTTAAACATAGTTGAGAAAATTAGTTGGTTGGCCTTTTAACTTAATTGTGTATAGAATAGCTATGAGTATGAAAATGCTAATTGGAATTTGGGTTGCTGAGGTGGAACTACAACAGAGGTTATGTTCTTAGAGACCCAGGGCTCTGGTCCTTTGGGCCAAACACAGCCTCAATCCAGTACCCTGGATAGCTCCTAGGAATGGCAGGAGCCCTAAAGTGTCCGCTCTTATTGAAGTCACCATTGCTTCCTCCTACTTGGAATTCTCTACACATGCCCTACTCAGTCACCAAGAAATAAATTATCATTCCTGTTTCATTTGTTTTTCTTTCTCATCAAATTTGTTTTCTCATCAAATTTGGAGAGCCAGATCTTCAGAACTGACCTTGGGCTTGACAGTGTCTTGCCTCCAAAGAATTTAGCAGACTTGTTTGGGGAAGAGAGTATTTTCTCCAAATAATGGGGTGGTTTATCTTCTGGGACCTATTATTTTAGATTTTTTTTTAAATTGGAAAACATGCTTAACCTTACTTCAAATTAAAGACATGTGAATTAAAGCTAGATTTTTGTTGTTGTTCTCTCTTTGGGAGACATGAAGATATCTAGTGATTGAGAGAGTCTGGGGAAACAGACTTTTATATGCAAAAAAAGCATTAATTTCATTTGCTAGAAGGTAATTTGGAAATTCATATCCTAAGCCCATTTAAACCAGCAACTATAGTACTCCATGTTAATGAAATGATCAGAGATGTATAAAAAGAAATATAGATCTGAGTATTAATTATAGACTTGTTGATTATATCCCCAAAAAGATTATTGGTAAAAAAAATCATGGTACATTCAAAAGACATTAAATTGGTAATATAAATGTATGAATATGCATATATTTATATACATTTAGACATAGAAAGATACAATATGTTAAACTGCTTATACAGATGCATAGTATATTTTAAAACATAATGTTTTGTGTAAAAATTACAAAATCCATACATGTACCCATACTATCTATTTGTAAGTAAGAAAGTATTATCAGATTTAGGTAATTTACAGGCCTGCATTTTGTTTGTATTCCACCTCATTCACTCTTAAAATAACCCAAAACTGATCATCTAGTTAAAATGTTACATGGATACAAAGGCACAAAATGAATGGCTTTCACTACCAAGATGAGCTCTTCTCCCAAGCCACTCAAAAGAACAGTAATTATAATAGCCAAAGAAAAAAATTAAGTTTATTTGGTTATTTTGTTTATTTACAGTATCCATGAAAGAAGTCATCAATCCTTGTCAGCAGCAGCAACATTGAAAGAGACCCAAGTATTGAATCAAAACAACTTGCTGCACATTTCTCTCTTCCTTTCTCTCACTTTCTTTCCCTCTCTCCCTCACTACGTTCCTCTCTCCCCCTGCCCTCTGCCAGATGTCAGTAATCAGTCTGTTCAGGTATTGATCTTTTAACTTCTTAGATTCTTCACAGGTTTAGAATGTAGTGTTCTTGAAGATTTAGGTAAAGTTTCTTTACCTTGCTTTGCGTCAGAAGACACAATTCTCATAGAATTGACATCAGTTTCTCTTCTGTACTCATGAAATCTTCCAGCGTCCTACTATCCATATTTGTGCCAAGATTAGCTTTAGGGTAGTTTGGGAAGCAGATCTTCCATGAGGTATTATGCTTTGATGTTCCCACTCATACCTGTTTCACCAACACTTTTCAAAAAGTGACAGGGAATTCTGGAGACATGGTACATGTTCATGCCCAATCTCCCGAATTCTCATCTCTGAAGTGATTAGTTTCACTACCAAGAAAGAGAGGAGAGTTATTGGTAACTACTCTTCTTGGCACCTAAGCAACTCCAGGCTAATGCATGAGATTCTTAGTGCCACCATCTTGTTCCTTAGTTGGTGGTTATATCCAAAAAGCTAATTCTCAACATTTGAAGAATTTACGAAACTTAGATGAATATTACAAAATGCCTACAAAGGAAATTTTTTGGTTCTTTGTTTGAAGCTTCCTTCCTCTCTATCTTCCATTATTGTAGACTTACCTTTTGCTCTCTGTGGGAACTAGAGTCACTCTGTATACTGGGAAGCAAATGGGGTGGTTGATTCAGGAGAGCATTCTATCTGATGCTCTGGATAGTAATGCAAGATAAGTTCACTGTATTTTGCTATGTGATGGACTGACAGTGATTATAACATTCATCAGAGAAAGCATGGTCCATAGAAGTCCTGTGGTATTGTTTTCTAACGGACAGGATTTAAATTATGTCTGGGATGTAGGGCCTCTGCACTCTCCTGTGGAGCTTGTTCTCTATCCAAGGTCCCTGGGCTGAGGATGACAATGAGGACAGAATACAGCCTGTATTCCTTCAGCCATGGCTCTGAGGAGGGTCTGCATCTGCCTGGAGTCAGTGGGTGGTCTTGCAGGCCAGAAGATATCTTGGACATCTCCCAGCTTGTTGGCAGAAGTATTCAATTAGGGATCTCAAATGAAGACTGATGAAAATTTTGAGCACTTGGTACAGCTGCCTTGCTGGAGACTATTCCAGAGGAGGGGAACATAAGTATCCCAGAAGAAAACACCAATATTTAGTGAAGTGAAGAGAAAAAGATATGAAACATAGTGCAGAACCTGCTGTAGTACTGGCTTACTAGAAACACAGTAAGGCTTCCATGGCTCAGGCAAGGGGTCTGGAGGCTTGTGTAGTTTCATAGGAGGCCCATGGAGGACCTCACCATTACTTATACTCCTCTTCACTCATCTAAAAAATTCTTTAAGTTTAGGGGTGCCCGGGTGACTCAGTAGGTTAAGCGTCTGCCTCAGGTCATGATCCTGGGGTCCTGGGATCAAGCCTCATGTCGGCTCCCTGCTTGGTAGGGAGCCTGCTTCTCCCTCTGCTGATCCTTGCTTTTGTGTGCGCTCACTCTCTCTCTCTGTGTCAAATAAATAAACAAACAAACAAATAAATAAATAAATCTTTAAAAAAAATCTTCAAGTTTAAAACCGCAAAGAAGGTGGAGGTGAGAACCCTTTACTGTCTCACCTGTTGTTAATTCAGAAGCCCAACTTTTTTCCCCATTCTCTAGTTCCACATTCCTTAACTAAGTGCAAGGAGCATTTCTCTCAGGTATCTCATACCTACAGAAAGAGATGAATGGTAGCACTCACTACTTTTTAAAATGTTCTACTGCTAATGTGAATTTTATTATAATGGAAAATCTACAAAATTGTCCAGACATGGACTTGATGGGGATCTTGGTAGATTAGCAAGTGAAAAAGAAGACAATATACTGATTATTCATAATATTATTTGTGTCTGACTCAGGTGATTAGTTATTACCCCCATCAAAGTACTGAGGGAGCCCTTTCGAGGTAGGGTGGTAAATTTGAGAAAATTCAGATAAAATTTTACTTAATGATTTTAATTCCTACATAACTCAGTTACTTCCTTCTTTTCTCCTCAGCTATTCTTTAGCTGTTGAGCTATGATGGCAATAGAATACAGAATTCACATACAATGCTGCAGCATGAAATGAGAAAATCATAGGAGGACCCCAAATTAGAATGCTCTGAGACACTAACTAGATTGGAATTGGAAACAGGCCTTGGTCTTATCCTTCATTTTGTGCCAAACTTAAATGGGGGTAAACTATGTTATAAACATAAATCATACATGAATGATTAGTACTCAGATGGTTAAAACTAGGGTTTGTATGATTCAAAACTATACTATAAATAAAAGAAATTTCATGTTATACACAAGAACATTGTGATTGCTGGACCTTCATTTGTAGAGGTAATAAGGTCACAAGATATGTATGTTACCTCTAGTTTTCTAGCTGTCATTTGATATGTTTGTGTGTTGGGGTGGGGAAGAGTGCTTTAAAAGAAGGCATGAAAGTTCAATGTAAGTAATTTTAACTTGAGCTTTCTGGAAGTTGCTGAAAAAAATTCAACTTGAATAAAAAATGTAAACCTCTGAAATTTAAGTTTGTTCATTGTTATTGCTTGAGGGTGCTCTTATTATATCTGGCTAAGCTTAAAATAACTAAGAGAGGAAAGGAAGTAGGAGTATACTTTTGATCTTAATATAAGGAGAGAAAAAAAGAAGAAAAAAATTTGTGTTCTTAAACTGCCCATAATAGGCAAAATATCATTAGACTTTTCTGGAAGAAAATCTTACTAAGCTTATTTGTCTGCTTTTTTTTTTTTTTCCTCATTGATTTTTAGCTGCTATTTCTTATTTTATTTCTTTTTTAAAAAATATTTTATTTATTTATTTGACAGACAGAGATCACAAGTGGGCAGAGAGAGAGAGGAGGAAGCAGGCTCCCTGCTGAGCAGAAAGCCCGATGTGGGGCTCGATCCCAGGACCCTGGGATCATGTCCTGAGCCAAAGGCAGAGGTTTTAACTCACTGAGCCACCCAGGTGCCCCTTTTATTTTATTTCTTATGTGATATTTCTGTTTTGATAATAAATGACCTCAGAGCAGATTCCTCAAACTATGTAGATATGAGTATGGCATGGCTATGTTACATAAGAATAGTTGATTTAGGGGCGCCTGGGTGGCTCAGTCATTAAGTGGCTGTCTTCTGCTCATATCATGATTCCAGGGTCCTGAGATCAAGCCATTCATCAGGCTCCCTGCTCTGCGGGAAGCCTGCTTCTCCTTCTTCCACTCCCCCTGCTTGTATTCCCTCTCTCGCTGTCTCTTTCTCTGTCAAATAAATAAAATCTTAAAAAAAAAAAAAAGAATTGTTGAGTTAAAAAAAATAGTTGATTTAATCATGTCATGATATAGCTTTAATAGCTGATCATTTGCTTAATGTGTTCTTATAGGAGTGCGTGGGTGGCTCAGTCTGTTAAGCGCCCAACTCTTGATTTCAGCTCAGGTCATCATCTCAGGATCATGAGATTGAGACTGGTGTCAGTCTCTGTGCTCAGTGTGAAGTCTCCTTAATATTCTTTCTTCCTATCAAAACCACAATGAGATGGCTGAAATTAACAACCCAGGAAATGACAGATGTTGGTGGGGATGCAGAGAAAGGAAAACCTTTTTACACTATTGGTGGGAACGCAAGCTGGTGCAGCCACTCTGGAAAACAGCATGGAGGTTCCTCAAAAATTTGAAAATAGAGCTACCCTATGACCCAGCAATAGCACTACAGGGTATTTACCCTAAAGATATAAATGTAGTGATTTGAAGGGGCACATGCACCCGAATGTTTATAGCAGCAATGTCCACAAAAGCCAAACTATGGAAAGAACCTAGATGTCCATAAACAGATGAATGGATAAAAAAAAAAGATGTGAGATACACACACACACACACACACACACACACACACAAGAAATACTATGCAGCCATTAAAAGGAATGAAATCTTGCCATTTGCAATGATGTGGATGGAATTAGAGGGTATTATGCTGGCTGAAATAAGTCTGAATCAGAGAAAGACAATTATCATATGATCTCTCTCATATGAGGAATTTGAGAGGCAGGGCAGCAGGTAGTGGGGGTTAGAGAGGGAAAAAATGAAACAAGAGGGATCCAGAGGGAGAAACCATAAGAGACTCTTAATCTCACAAAACAAACTGAGGGTTGCTAAAGGGTGGGGGGATAGGGATAGGGTGGTTGGGTTATGGACACTGAAGAGGGTATGTGCTATGGTGAGTACTATGAAATGTGTAAGCCTAATGATTCATAGACCTCTACCACTGGGGCAAATAATCAATACATCATATGTTAATCAATACATCATATGTTAATAAAAATAATCAATACATCATATGTTAATAAAAATAATTTAAAAAAAAAGATTCTTTCTCCCTGAAGGGGAACACTCTTACACTGTTGGTGGGAATGCAAGCTGGTGCAGCCACTCTGGGAAACAGTATGGAGGTTCCTCAAAAAGTTGAAAATAGAGCTATCCTACAACCCAGCAATTGCACTACTGAGTATCCTAAAGATACAAACGTAGTGATCCAAAGGGGCACATGCACCCAAATGTTTATAGCAGCAGCATCCACAATAGCCACACTATGGAAAGAGCCTAGATGTCCATCAACAGATGAATGCATAAAGAAGACGTGGTATATATATATACAATGAAATACTATGCAGCAAATAAAAGAAACAAAATCTTGCCATTTGCAGTGAAGTGGATGGAACTAGAGGGTATTATGCTGAGCTAAATAAGTCAATCAGAGAAAGACAATTGTCATATGATCTCTCTGATATGAGGAATTTGAGAGGCAGGGCAGGGAGTTGTGGGGGGTAGGGAAGGAAAAAGTGAAACAAGATGGGATCAGGAGGGAGATAAACCATAAAAGACTATTAATCTCACGAAAAAACTGAGGATTTCTGGAGGGTGGGGGTAGGGATAGGGTAGCTGGGTTATGGACATTGGGGAGGGTATGTGCTATGGTGAGTGCTGTGAAATGTGTAAGCCTGATGATGCACAGACCTAACCCCTGGGGCAAATAATACATTATATGTTAATTAAAAAACAAAACAAAACAAACAAAAAAACAGAACCAGCTACAGAATCTAGCACATTGTAGGGGCTCAACAAAACAATGTTAAGTCATGGAACTGAACCTTTAGCAACAGATCCTAAAGTGTTCTGAATCAAATTTTCTTCATTTAGGGAAAGAGAGCATTAGAAGAAGGTTTTATTTAGGAGTTTTTCACCTGCAGATGACATAAAACTAAAATTCAACAGATTAAAATTTAAAATATAGGAATACATTGCCTCCACGACTGAGAATTCCAAATATGAGGCAACCTTCATGAGTATTTTGATCAGAAAGTTGGTTCCTTCTCATATGATCTCTCTGATATGAAGAATTTGAGAGGCAGGGCAGGGGGGTGTGGGGGTAGGGAAGCTAAAAATGAAACAAGATGGGATTGTTGGGGAGATAAACCATAAGAAACTCTTAATCGCACAAAACAAACTGAGGGGTTGGGGGTAGGGATGGGGTGGCTGGGTTATGGACATTGGGGAGGGTATGTGCTATGGTGAGTGCTGTGAATGTGTAAGCCTGATGATTCACAGGCATGAACCCCTGAAGCAAGTAAATAATAAATAAATAAAATAAAAATAAATAATATAATATAATATATAATATTATAATATATAATAATATAATATATATATTATATATAATAAATATATATAAAATAAATAAATAAAATAATACACAAAATTTAAAAAATAAAAAAAGATTCTTTCTCTCTCTCATTCTACACCTCCCCCCATTCACACACTCTCTTTCTATATATAAATAAATTTTAAAATTTTTTAAAAAATAAAACAAAAATGTGTTTATATGTATCCATGATATATGTAAAAATCACTCTATGTTATAGCATAATAATTTATATTCTGAGCACTGTGGATTTTAAAAGGAATTTCTCAGTTCTGTAGCATGGAAAATTCTCCAACTGCATATTAGGGATGATATTTGATGTTGATTTTTGGAACATTTTCATCCAGCAGAACAACACAAATGATCTATGGTTTGCCTAAATAATGCTTTCAGCCATAAAACATTAAATGTGTTATGAAGGGTGTACAAGTAAATAAGACACTTTCTCTACAGCCAAGGAATTCACAGTAAAAATTGGTGATGATGATGGAGGAGGAGGAAGAAAGGAGAAAGATAGAAAAAGATATAACAGGCACTAATAATATGTCGGTCACTGAACTAGATATTCCACACACATTATATGATATTTTCTATTTAATACTGATAATAGGGAGACTCTTTTGTTATTTTCCTTTTACAGATGAGGAAACTGAGGTCCCTCAGTTTAATAAAGGTTAAATAAATTTCTTAAGTTTACAAAATTGGCAGTGTGACAAAATTGGCAACTTAGATTTAAAGTTATGCTATAAAATGCTCCTATCTTTCACAGAGACCATAGCATTAGAACCCTAGGCATTTTGCTTAATATTAAAAGGATGGGGAGGTCTAGTTTCTATTTTTAATTTCTATCACTGTCTCACAATGTGCTTGTTAGTTTATTACAAAATCTTTCCATACCATTTAAATAATAATGATTTTTATATTTCATTAACTATCCATAAAACATAAGCACAAATTGAGTTAAAATAAGAAAAGAAAAAAAAAACCTGATGTATATTTTTGGCAGTTGTCCTATTCTTGCTTCAGTTTAATAAGGTAGATGTTGTTACTTGTGCACTGGCCCTTTACTGGAAGACTTTATTTAGTAACTGTGCTCTCTAAATTTTCCTAAGAGCTGTAGTTTTGGACCCACCATGTGCTAAAATTTATTAAGCAAAAAACATGGCTCTTGGTGTTGAAAGCTATATTGGGACAGCCAAGCAGGTCCTTGTATGTCCTAGTCATGCCAATAAATCCAGCCAGAAAACTCTGTTTAATACTTGCATGAGTAGCTGGTATTTTAAGAAGACACCCACACAGAGGGGAGAGGTACAGGGAAAAATCAGATTTTCAAGGGCTCAATAGGGGAGTTTGCTTATTCTGTTAAACTCCACCTGCAGTCTAAGCAAGAGTTTGGTGCCGGGTCTGCAATAGCACTATGTGCTTCCTTTATGTCTTGTGTGGGATCTGATAATTTTTCAGGATCCAGTCCAGCTGTGCTCTCATCACATTGATTTAATGACCCTTAAGAGAAACCATAAAAGTGCTTTCTGGTTAGTGGGGCCCAGCTGTTTCTCATAGTATTGCATAAGACAGCAAGCTGAGTTAGCTATAGATTAATGATATTAACAATTCAACTTTTTCCATATTGTTTTCTTTTCATACCAAAAAAGACTTAAAGCAAATATTTGATTTGTTAAGTTAGGTTATAAAGCCCAAAGTGAAAGGACCCAAAGAGATTATCTGATTTGATTTGATACAAATAAGCTAATTGAAGCCCTCAAATAAACACTGAGTCATATTAAAATATCTAGTATGTATATGAATGTGTGTGTGTGTGTGTGTGTGTGTGTGTGCATGTGTGTGTGTGTGTGTGAGTATTCCCCAAGGGTGATGTGAAGGCTGAGGGATGGAAGGAGGGCTCTGTTTTCATTACCAGGCAACAGTGTAAGAAGCCAACAAAATTATTTGAGGATTATCAGACTCTCTGATGAGGTTAAGAACACTGAGAGTCAATATGAAATGAATAGCAGTGTGGATTCACAGTGTCATTCATGTCATTTGAGACCTTTGGTTTTCTGCAAGCAAAAGGGTGATTGCACTACCAGGCAATCTGTTAACTATTAAGTCTGGGTATGAAACAGACTGTATTGAAAATGTTTCTACTCAGAACCAGACATGAAGCATTTAGAGCTTTTTTACTTCAGGTACTTTGAGGCAACAAAGTACTCAGTAGTAGAGTAAAATGTTTTCTCACTCCTGTTTAAACAAGGAGAGGTATGGGGATGGGGAGAGTTAGAAAAGAAAAATACTAGTTCTAAAACCATGATTTTTTAGTATGTTACCAAATTACAGTTCCTAAACTCAGGGAGCACAGCATGTACTCACTGAAATTAGAAGTAATAGAAATAAATGGCTGGAGAATTATATGACTAATTTTTGGTGATCAACACTCTGATTGTAATAGCCTCTTTGACTATGACCACATAGAAGTGACTGATCCTTTGTGATTGTGGGATCACAGAAGGTGAAAGATTGTGCATATCAGACTGTTGTGATTTTTAAATACTTGTAGTTTAGATAGGAAATAATTACCCTTCTATTGTCAGTGAAAAAAGATTTTGGTAAATGGGCACCTGCATGACTTAGTAGGGTAAGCATCTGATTCTTGACTTTGGCTCAGGTGATAATCTCTGGGTCCTGAGATCCAGCCCCTTTCTGGGCTCTGCACTGGGTGTGGAGCCTGTTTAAGATTCTCCTTCTCTCTCTCCTTCCCTCGACCCCCATACTTGTGTGTGTGCCCTCTCTCACTAAAAAAAAAAAAAAAAAAATTGCTAAACAAAAATATTTTTAGAAGGAGCTCAATTTAGGGGAGGAGTCAATGGTGGAGAAGTAGCAGGCTGAGACTACTTCAGGTAGCAGGAGATCAGCTAGATAGCTTATCTAAAGATTGCAAACACCTACAAATCCAACGGCAGAACGAAGAGAAGAACAGCAATTCTAGAAACAGAAAATCAACCACTTTCTGAAAGGTAGGACCGGCGGAGAAGTGAATCCAAAGCAACAGGAAGATAGACCGCGGGGGGAGTGGCCGGCTCCCGGCAAGCGGCGGAGCAACGGAGCACAAAATCAGGACTTTTAAAAGTCTGTTCCACTGAGGGACATTGCTCCAGAAGCTAAACTGAGGTGAAGCCCACATGGGGTCAGCGTGGCCTCAGGTCCCGGAGGGTCACAGAAGGATGGGGGGTGTCTGAGTGTCGCAGAGCTCACAGGTATTAGAACGGGGAGGCTGGCTACAGACACAGAGCCGAGGAGTGAGCTCATAGCTCGGGGTTACCTTGAACCAGTCACAGGCTCGGTGAGCTCAGAGCGCGGCCGGAGGCAGGGTGACGGGAGTAATTGGGCGCTATTCTCTGAGGGCGAGCTGAGGAGTGGGGCCCTGGGCTCTCGGCTCCTCTGGGCCGGAGACCGGGAGGCCGCCATCTTCATTCCCACCCTCTGGAACTCTATGGAAAGCGCTCACGGAACAAAAGCTCCCGAAAGCAAACCCGATCGGATTACTCAGACCGGCCCCGGGTAAGGGCGGTGCAATTCCGCCTGGGGCAAAGACACTTGAGAATCATTACAACAGACCCCTGCCCCAGAAGATCAACAAGAAATCCAGCCAGGACCAAGTTCACCTACCAAGGAGTGCAGTTTCAATACCAAGGAGAGTAGCGGGATTCCAGAGGAGGAGAAAGCAAAGCACGGAACTCATGGCTTTCTCCCCATGATTCCTAAGGCTTGCCATTAATTTAATTTTTTTTTCAATTATTTTTTCTCTTCTTCTGCTAATTTTTTTTTTAAATTTTACCCTTTTCTTTTTCTTTTTTTTTTTTAAGATTTTATTTATTTATTAGAGAGAGAGAGGGAGAGCGAGCACAGGCAGACAGAGTGGCAGGCAGAGGCAGAGAGAGAAGCAGGCTCCCTGCTGAGCAAGGAGCCTGATGTGGAACTCGATCCCAGGATGCTGGGATCATGACCTGAGACGAAGGCAGCCGCTTAACCAACTGAGCCACCTAGGTGTCCCTACACTTTTCTTTTTTAACGTTTTTTAACTAGTTTATCTAATATATATACATTTTTTTCTTTTTTATACTTTTTCTTTATTTGTTTTCTTTTTTTAATTGTTTCTTTTCTTTTTCCTTTTTTTTTTCTTTTTCTTTTCTTTCTGAACCTCTTTTTACCCCCTTTCCCCCACCTCAGGATTTGGGATCTCTTCTGATTTGGTTAAAGCATATTTTCCT